>NW_026641428.1:2002500-2202500 GCF_028554395.1 Pezoporus wallicus
GTCTTTGACAATTGCAGTGCCTAGTGCTACACTGCTTGTGTTGTATTTAAAAACAGGGGAAAGAGTAGAGACTTGTTCATTAAAGATGCAGTATCCCTGGTTCACAAAAATGCATCTGGCAGGTTCAAAATCGAATGTCAACCAAAGGTCCTTGCAGAGTGTGCGCTTCAGTTCATGTATTGGTTAGTCACCAGCACAGCTGGGCTTTTTCTGAATTCTGAAATACTAGTATCTCCATGTTTACTAATGTGCTTCATATAAATCTGCAGATGATTAAATGACTTTTATTTTTTTTTTAAGTAAAGAGACAAAGCCATTATTTGGACATGGTGTGTATGCACATATAAATATTATATACACACATGCACACATACAAGATGGAAAGGAGTTAGTGCTGTGAGGACAAGGTTAGCTTTCAGAGCTGATGATGAAAACCAACAGACATAGATTATTATACATTGGAGCAATGACTTCTCTAAGAAGGGCAGAAATCGGGAGTAATTCCTTTAAGTCAACAAGGTTATATCACCTTCAGATTGGTGTAAGTGAAAGGGTAGGAGGCCCTACAACTTTTGGCGGCCTTGTTTTGTGACAAAGTGTATCCTTCAGATCTGAGTAATGCATTCTCCTTCGTGATGATGGAGTGCTTCAGAGAAAAAAGCAGGGTGATTATAAGAACTGCCCTTTGCCTGAAGTTGTATGCATTTGCAGACAGTGAAAACCCCGGTCAGATCCCCAAATTTGCTTTCAATATACTAACATCTTGACACAGGATACAATTTGGATCTTTATGACTAGACGATCCCCTACAGAAACATCCTATAAAACCCCACCTAAATATGACCTTGTACCATTTTACAGAGCACAGCCTCCAAATAGGTGGTAAAGGCACCCAGATGGTGTTTGGCCTATGTATTTTAGTCAGATGGTTGATTTTCCCCTTGGTAGGTTTCTAATGCTGAAGAAAACATTTTGCCCATCTATCTGCATTTGAGTAGAATACAAACTGACTAATAGATAAATAATCTGTGTGAAAGTAAATAGCCATAAAGTAAACTGCCTTCACATTCCATTGATCAGCTCAGTCAGCAAACTCTTCTTTACTGTCACTAATGTTCTGAATATTTTGGAAAGAAACATGCAGAAGTACAGAGTATTGCCGTTTCTGTTTCACATAAGGTCATTATGAACTTCTTGAATTGATACTGATCCTTCAGCTTGCAGAAATATTCTTCCAATTTATTTTACTTTTGCTGCCATAGGAATTATTACTGAAGGTACAAGGAAGAAAATGAGCTGATGCAGAATGGGATCCCCACATAAAAATACAACGTAAAGCATCTGCAGTGAGGCTGACACAGCACAGGCTCTTTAACCATTTCAGGTTCCTTAAAATCCTGTGACATTTCCATTTCAGGTTCCAGGGCTGTGCCAGTGGCTGGGAAGTCCCTGCCCACCACTTGGGCACTTCTGTGGCAGCAGTCCCCATCTTTGCCTAGTCATAAAAGACAGCAAATGGCTTTCTACCACAGAAATGTCAAAGACCAGCAAACATTTAATAATGAAGGTACCATTAGAATGTGTTTTGTCTCTCTTCTCAAAACCAATCCTAACTTTTGGGACCCGCTCAAGTTCAGGATACTGCTCCTGCCCTTCCTGGACACTCCTTGACAAGAAGGCTGCTGAGAGGGGTGAAGGACCAGCAGCTTGCCCAAACCTGCTCACTAGGTAGAAAATGGGCTGAATGTGGGAAGAGGAAGGAAAGCAATAAGGACAGGACATGGCAGGGGGTTCAGCCAGCTCAGCCCCTCACAAAGCGGGGAAAATTACATCAAAGGACTTGGAGAAGGGCTGAGGTGCCTCCTCTTAACACTACTTGGCCAAGCTCTCAATAAATTCAATAGGCACCCTCTCAGAGCAATACCAGGACAGCTGTTGGTAAGAAAAGATTCGGTTAAAAATCCAGCTCTATTTTCCTCTCCTTATAGTTGTTGGGATAGGGGTGAAGCTTTCCACTTCTGCTGCCCTAAAGTAGAATCTCACCCTAGAGAGAATGAGCATGAGTGCGTGTGTGCGCACGTGTGGAACATGCATTTTCACACCATCTCAGGTTCTGCCAGCTTCTCACTTTGGTTAACATTTGAAAAATCCATTTCCCAGAGTGACTTTTTAAAGACAATGCTTTAAAGCTGGACGCCAAAGGGACCATCTACAATTTTGTTTGCTTTTGGTTCTGCTACTGGACAAAAAGAGGGGAAAAAAACACACTAGTTGGTAGCTTTCATTTTACTAGCTGCAAAAAAATCTGTTAGGAGTATGGTTAGGAGAAACTGAACAAGAGTTGGTTTATCAAAACTTGCCCAAGCCTTTCAAATGAGCACAGCTCAAATAGCAGATATGAAAGGCAATGCCTAAGACAGAAATTGGGTCAGCAATCTGCAGTAGCATACTTGCCAGTGTGATCAGTGTGAGCCTACAGCTAATGGAGACATCAGGATCTCCCAAATATGAGGATGGTGGAATGACCTGGGTGAAGAAGCAGCCTGTGGAGATTTGGGGAAGCAGAAAGACTGGGTCATAACAAGGATCATAGACTGCAACTGCTGTTGAAAAAAAAAAAAAAAGAAAAAAAAAGAAAAGCAAGTGATGTACTTAAGTCTTACTTTCTATACCCTTAATGAAAGGCACTGTTTTTAAAATGGTACTTTTATGCTTAAAACAAAGTTTTAGATAGAAAAAATGTTTGCCAGGAATCCATCTTAAATTAGATTTTGGTTTATTTGCTCTGTTTTTAGCACGTTCTATCTAAATATATATATATATCTTAAAAGAAAAATAAAGGAAAGTAATAATCAAGAGTCATAAATTTCCAGCAATATCACAAAATCCCTCATTAGCTTTCTGAATGCTAAATGTCTCCATCGATTTAACAAAATGGACAAGGTCTATACAATTTTTGAGAAGACAAACATGACCTATCAACAGATTGGTATCTCTCTTCTTGGGGCTTTTCAGTGCATTTATTTAATGGATTTGAATGTACATTACTTAACAGAAACATTAAATGCCAGTGCTTTGCAACAGTTTTGTTACTGTCTCTTTAAAGTAAACAAACAAAAAAATACATTCAAAAAAGCAAGGCTGTTTTGTTCATGTGATGGCAGAGGCCTTGGGCAGCTGCAACATGCACTGCTCCTGCTCAGAGACATTACCCAACATCAGTCAGCTGTCACCAAAAGAGTTGCACGGAAAGCATTAAAGGATAAAGGGAAGGTGGGGGCGTGGGGGAGAACTGAGCAAATGCCACACATGCCACCTAGTCTTTCCAGAAGGAAGACACCGGAATACGTATATCTGGGGGAGGGAAAAAAAAAAGAGGGGGTGGGGGGAGGAAGTAAAGAGCACTAACATAGTGAAAAACTTGACTTCAGGGGAAAAAACAGCAGCTCTCTGAAACTTGTTTAGCAGGTTTGCATTCCTAATGTAATCTGACTTTTGTGGTGGTGGTGTTTTTTGCCCTATTTCTTACTTTGCTTTCCAAGAGAAACGTAACAAAACTGAGGTAGAAATAATGGTGGGCACACTCCAGCCTGGAAGATTTCTTATGGATGCTAAACGAAGATTGCATTAAGAATAATGGAGCCATACATACACAACAAAAACTCAACTTTACAGTTTGGGAAAGGAAATAAATGTACTTTGAGGGTTCAGTTTTGCTTTGTTATTTGTACTGTTTGTTTGGTCACAGTCCACTGCATTGCTACAAACAGCTCTGCAACCCATAGCTATGCCAGCGACCTACACTGATCCCACTCCCTACAGCTTCACCAAAGTAACCTCAAAACTATGACTAATGCCACGCAACAAAGGCCAGCAGTCACAGCTTAAGGTAATTTGCCTCTTGGAGTCCTACCAAATCTTACATTTGACTGCTTTGGATGCTAACATAAACCAATTAAGTGGCTCTTTTTCATCTATGCACCTTCTAAAGACTGTATCACGTAATTATCAAGGAGCAATATGCTGAAAACTCTTACAGTTTACTGACAAGAAAAATCGTTCTGCTCTGGTTTGATCTGACAAATTTGCAGAAGAACCATTTCTGAACACTGGGAAATCCTTCTGTTTCTATTTTTAAAAACTGTAAAGCTTCAGTCATATCACACTTTAGTTTTTTCCTGGATACATTCAAAGTAATTTTCCTTGCCATTTTCCAATTGTTGAGGTAAACATACATATTTAATATAAAGTAACATTGAAGCCTAGCCTATAACTCTCAGCAGTACATAGTGCTTTCAACACATTCCTTTGAGGTACTGTACAAATCACAATCACTTTCCTGAGTTTTTGCAGACAGAACATTAAAAGAAATGAACTGCAGAAATTAAGGTCCAGATTACCATTACCCTGTTTTACCTGTTCTTAGTTTAACACCGCAGAACAGACAGGATTGAGGAATACTGTTGCTCTTAGAATAGCAAAAATCTGGTTCTCTGTCGCAACACAACCGTTCATCTCTTTAGTCCAATAATGTTTGAAGTTAAAGCTCTTTATATTAGCACATGCCACCAATGTAATTGTGAGGCAAACAAAAAATAAAGCACCACTTCAGGCACTTGACAGCAACTAAATCTCAAGAACAGCAGAATGGAATCAACACACAGGGTTCATGTCCTTCTGAAATCAACCCACTTGCACCTTGCTCCTTGGTGAGTATTGTCTAGCTTGAACAGAACTGAGCATCAACATGCGCTTTCTGTCATGTGTGGCTTTTTCAGATCAGCAGCTCTTGTTTGATGCACTTTTCCTTCAAGTATACCCTGGCTCTTTAGAGGCAAGGTAAATTGTAGTCTTCCCAGTACCCTTTGCAATTTTAACACCACTGAAAAGGGTTCTCTACCCTATGTAGCAGGTTCTGTGTGTGCCAACATTCATTACACTTTTTTTAAGTAGTATCACTGACTGCAACCAAACATTTTGTTCCATTCAACATATGTATCAAGCTCTTTTTGAGATATGCTAGGCTGTATCTTGCAGAAAGCATTTTCAAAGTCTTGATATGTAACTGGCCTCAACTGGCTGGGCATAATGGCTGAAAGGTCTGTGGCTGGCATGGCATGGAGTGGGCCCACCACGGCTTCCTGACACAAGTGAGCCACATCTAGTCCAGAAAAGCCTTCTGTGCGCTGGACAAGCAGTGCAACCTCCTTGTCATTGAGACAGTAATTGTGCTGTGAGAGCAGTTGTACTATTATCTGGTGTCTCGCTGTGCTGTCAGGAAGTGGGATTAAAAGCCGTTTCATGAAGTACCTTCGAAGAGATTCATCAATTTCTTCCGGTTTACTCGTGGCGCAGATTACTACTATTTGGTCCTCAGCAGAAGTCAGTACAGTGTCCAGCTGCATAAGGAACTCGGTTCTCATCCGACTTACTGGGCTGTGTTCTTCACTCACTTGAGAGGAAAGGAGCATATCAATGTCACTAACAAAAATCACTGAGGGTTGGCGGCACCTTGCCACGAGGAAGGAGGCATGGACAATTTTTTCTCCTTCCCCTAACCACTTTGTGACAAGGCCAGAGCCAGTGATTTTGAAAAATGTGGCCCCCAGCTGACTAGCTATACATCTGCCCATTAATGTTTTGCCTGTTCCCCGAGGTCCAAATAAAAGGATGCTCCGAGGTAGAGCAGTCAGTCCATTGAATGCATCTGACCTCAATACTGGCCATAAAACCTCCTCCTTAATGACGGCCTTTACTAGATCTAGGCCAGCGATGTCACTCCAGTCCACGGGAGGTCCTTGGTTGATAATCTCGTTGGTAACAAGGTCAATGAGGTGTGTGTCAGTATTCTTCAGTTGCTCGTCCACAGAGTGGTTGGATGAGGTAGCTGCACGAAGTCCCGGGCCTTGCATTGGGTGAGGGAGGAGCTGCCTGTGCTCATCACTGTGCTCATTCATTACTGGGGAGGTATACTTCCCAAATGAGTCACTTGATCTCGAACCCAGTGAGTTTTTAGCAGTACTATAGGATGGGGGTGTTAACGCCCTACTGGACTGGCTGCTGAATTTCCTTTGCTGTTCAGAGGACATTAGCTGCTTTGTTGGCTTAAATGCTAAGGATGATGTTTCAGCACTTCTGTCAAAACCATTCCCCCTGTTTGCATTTGAAATGCTGTTGTCGGGCATTCGATACATGGGACTCTGTGTAGATCTCTGTTGGCCATAGCTGTAATTTCCATAACTGGAGTCCATTTCTCCTTGCCCTGCCATGTAGAAAGCTTTCCTTTTGAGAGAGCTCGCTGAACTGTTTGTCAAGGCAGATGGCGCAATGGGGGTCAGACCATGGCCCTGGTAGGAGTAGCTGGGGACGGTGGTTGGGGGCAGAGGGGTCGGAGCAGGGATTCCTGAAGGCAGGTACGCTGAGGGCGGCGGGGCACCCCCAGGGCTGTACCCAGGGCCAACAGCAGTTTGAGGAGGGTAACTGGCAGAAGGGTAACTGTAACTGGAGAGGTTAGAGGTCCCGTTGTAGCCAGGGACAAGGGCTGGTGGTGGCGGTGGTGGTGGTGGCTGTAAAAGTCCCGAGCTATGCAGTGGGGATGGATGAGGGGATGGAAGTGCAGGTGCTGGCTGGCCGCTGTAACTGGTATGCAAGTATGAGCCATTGTATCCTGCAGCGTATTCCTGAGATGGGAGCCCTGAATGAAGACTGGGAACTGTGTGACTTCCACAGGTGCTGCTGGAGTAACTGGGTTCAGCCAGGTTACTGGCCACCCCAGGAGAGCTCCCAATGCTGGCCGAGACATCTGCGGGAGGGAGGGCTGCACTTACCCCAGCTTTGCTGGCCGTGATAACGTCTGGGACACAGTTCATGGGATACACGCTCTCCGAGTTCAGCGATGGCTGCCAGGGCTCACTTTCATTCTTCCGACCGTTCACCAGCCCCGAGGGAGCTTCAGAGTAATTGCTGAGAATGGGCCGCTCGGCCGGGCCTTCCAAAATACCAGAATATTTTTCTGCATACTTTTTCAGAAGATTAGAGGCAGTCAGAGCCGAGATGTCATCGTTGGCCCAAGCATACTGGTAGGTGCGCTGCAGGTGCCCCCGGTAGGCTTCCACCTTGTGGGCAGGGGACCGGGTAGTTGAAGTGATATCGAAGTGCTGTTCTGGCCACTGGGCATGCTCTGGCGTCCACTGCATCTTCAAGCCTAGGGCGGCAGGAAAAAAAACCAAAGTTAACAGTAAGCTCGGCCTTTTTCAGATGCTTTTAAATGCGCTCTCAAACATACTGCCTAGGAACTTCTTCAGCTCTCTGAAAGACTGTACTTAACACCACAGATCCTTAAGGAAAGAAAATCCAGTGCCTTTATGAAGCAGCATAAACTGCTTGGTTCATTGTAGGCACATACACACGTAGACACATCTTTTGCCGATACAGTGGGGGGTTATTAAAAAAGCCAGATAATGCTAGATTTCTCAAAGTAATTAAATAAAACTCAGTATGTTTTAAATACCCTGAGTGCGGATTTATTGTTAACATACACGGCATCCAGCTGCTCTGTCCTCTCTCATCACTGTTTCAGTTTTATATTTGAACCAATATAAAAATATGAGACACAGCTGACAGATCACATCTAGGATACCTCTCTTATTTGGTACTGAACACCTAGTTAGCACAGTATAATGCACCCTGCGCAGAACAATATGACACAGACATAGCAGGTCATTCCATAATCCAAGTCTCATCTAAAGTGGTCCACGACAGTTTCAAATCTGCTTCGTGGAGTGCAGCAAAGCAATCTCCCAGGCAGCGCTCCGTCGCTTTCATCACACAAAGCCTACAACTCGGTATGAATTACAACTGGCTCCTTTCTGCCTCTCAGTTCTGTTGTTGAGGCTCTGGAAAAAAAAACCAAGCATGACTTGTCTGTCGGTCTCCTTGCTTGCTCTCTCTCTCTCCCCCCCCCCCCCAAGCCTCACAGCCTCCAGGGTACAAAGAAAGAGGGTTAAAAAAGAAAAAAAAAAAAAGAAAACAGAAAGAAAGAAAAGAAAAACAGATGAAAAAAGGAAAAAGAAATGAAGTTAAGTCCCTAAAAAGTTCTGCGGCTTCCACAGCTGGCTGTAACCCCCACCTTGAATAAAAAAGAAAAAAAAAGAGGAAAAAAAAGCAAATGTCATTTTGAAGTAATTAATCTTGTAAATAATGTGATGGGAATAATCACTCCTCCTCGTAATCCACCATGCGCAGTAAGAGCAATTTAAAAGCTTAAAGATAACCCCCTCCAACTCTACCTATGCATGGTAGACACATTGCTGATTTTTGTACAGCTGTATCAAATAGACCTCCTTAATCTCTCTCGTATTACCAAAAGTGATTTTTGCAAACAGTCTTGTGCCCTCTGGCACAGATTCCCTGATAAGGAGGAGGCCTAGTCGAAATGAAGCATCTGTGGCACCAGCTCCCCTCTGAATTACTGCAGTCTATTTTGACAGCTTCTACCCCCTCCTGTTTTTCTCCCCAACCCCTTTAGCTCTTCATTGCCTGACTCTGGCATCTGACATGGCCAGCTTAGCCTCGCTGAGCTAAACCTAACACAGCACACAGTTTGGTAACAGAATGGCATGTTTATTCCCTTCTGACTCCCTCTTCCTTGTTTGCAAAACCACTGCACCAGACACTGGAAGTTAATTAGCAGGATGATGCTGTGCTAATTGTGTTAATTTACAAGGTTTTAGTCAAAGAGAATCATGCCAGGGCTGGCACTGCTGTCATGCTTCCGACTTAATGATTAAGAAATACTGAAAACAAGGTGGGAAGGATTGCAGTAATTACACAATAAATGAATAAAGCAACAGATTCATTTGCAATTATATTTTATTGCCGTTGCACTCATTTGCATTTGGACTCTTCATTTTTATTTTTGGACTCTTCATGCATTTGCAAATCACCAAATTATTTAAATTTAGCCTGAGCACTGCAAAGTACCTCTAATGGAGCCTTATATTTTATTAGCACAAGCACTGCAAATCTCAGTCCACACGAGCACGCCATTGATTACTTGTGGATTTTTTTCCCTGAACATTTTCTTTCTCATTTTTCCAACACTTTGACAACTTGAGAAAAATGTCTGTTAACAATTATACAGTTATCCTATAAAAGTTAATTCAGAGAAGTGCTTTTGACAAATGCAGCTTTGAGACTGAGTTTTTGGCAGATTTATTTCTTTCGTTTAGTATGAATATAGTCTATTTTTGCTAATTATTCCGATGTTTCAACCACTGCCTTTCAGAGGTAGTAAATAGATCATGAAATTGGGTAAAATCATAGAAATCATGCTCATAAAAAATAAGAATAAATAAATGCAATTCTAATGAGAAACTATCAGAAGCTTTTCAGAAATCATACTTGGTTAAATTCAGCCAGAAATCTGAAGAGCAAATCACCAGGAGCCAATTGGAAGTAATCAGCGTCCAATCAGTTCTAGCACCCTGAAATTTAATTCAACCTTTTATAAAAGAATATTAATATTCCTGTAACATAAAAATGCCTAAGTGACATACAAGTTGACTACCCCTGTTAAAAAACAAACAAACAGAAAATAACCCAAAACTGAAACAACCCAACAAACTGTGTTCTGCAGTATTTGGCTTATAAGGTTACCAAAACACTTAAAAGCTTTTGTTACAGAGATGCAGAAGAACTTGAGTAGCTTGATGATTCACCAGCTACTCACATGCAATGAGAAAGACTGAAAAGAATGCACTAAAGCAGCAGCAAAACTTGTGAAAAAGAAGGTGAATGAAATAGGCATGGATGGAACAGAGAATCTGGCTGGGCTGGTATTTGTACTGTAGTCAATGAATACGCTTGTGGCACATTGTCTTTAACAGCTTGTAGAAGGAAGACCATTCGATTTAAAGAGATAAAAGAATACATTAGGTCAGAGCGCAACAACATATATCATACACCTCCCATTTTCAAGCTTTTCAAAATATGTTTCATAAATACTTTAAAAATTTAATCAATTGCCCTTTTTTGTTTAGATTGGATTGCATGCTTTTAAAATAAAATAATTTTATTTTCAGTCACAGCTGGGAGATTCATTTAGGTGGTGTAAAAATTAAATTCTCTGAATTTTATTGGTCTAGATTAATTTTTATTCCTTATTATGAGGCTGCAAAAGAATGTCAGAAAATCTGAATTATCCATTAGAAGAAGAAGGGAGGAAATCACATCATCAGCGTTCTTTATTTGGAATAATTGTTAGCTAGGCCAGTAGTTTCACATTGTCATGCTATCTTTGGATATGCACACTGCACAATAATTGAAAGTTTATTTATTGATGCATATTAAATACCAATGCATTTAACAAAGACTGTAAAGGCAGGATTAGGCCTTGATTAGATAAGCTTAAGAGAACAGGACTGTTCTCTTCCCCTGAAACATGAGCATTTATTCCAGCACATTGCAATCATTAGTGTTATTTGGAAGCATAGGTTAATAGTTAACCATATGCATATTTTTTGCATTAGTTAGCAGTGAAGAAATCTGTATTTACATGAAGTCCACTGGAATGGTCTGGACTGGGGTGAGGAGGGGGGAAAGAGCCATTTCTTCAATTTGATAGTAATTGAAAAAGCAGCAAAGTTTTGCTAGGTTTGACTCAGTTTCTTAATAGTTCAATAACTGTTTGACAAAAGTCAAATGTATGATTTTGGAGGAAAAAAAGAAAAAAAAGAAGTTGTAGTTTATTTTAATTATGCAAACACTTCCCCCACCTCCAACTGTGTAATGTTTGCAGCCACTTCCTCTCCATCTTTTAAATTGTATTTTACTAGTTGTTTTTTTGCTTGAGCTGATACATGCTCCTGCATTTCTTTTGTTAGGAATCCAAACGCTGATACAAATACCCAAGATCAGGTAAATAAGGACATATTTAGAGGTTGCTTCTTTTTTTTTTACTTATATATATATTTTTTTAACCATAATTTAAGCTCTGACATAAGCCATGAGCCTGCAAACAGTGCATTTGCTTGGTAACTTCCTGAAAATCCAGAAGCAATGCAAAGCTGAAGAATGTTTTTTTTTTTTTAAATCTTTGCTAACTTAGGAATCCTCTGAGCTATCGACAGTTTTGAACTGTGTAAACTGTGCTGGTATGGGCTGTAAAGGGCAAAAGGAAAGGGTTCTGTTCTTTGAGTACAGGTATGTACTTATTAGAGAATAGCTTTTAAGATAAATTTAATACATTATATAGAGAGGCAGTGTAGGCTTTTTTAGCAGTATCTATTTTTCCTTGTCCTGAAAGCCCTGCTATACAACCCTGCTCCATAATTCTTCAAGTTGGATCTATCTGAATTACATTTAAAGTAATTATAGTCAATAATTTAATTATTCAATTTCTTTGTACCAAATCTGTGACCATTTTTCTCCGTTTCTAATTTTGTGCACTTAGCCTGAAAATATAAAATCTAATACACAGTACTTCATCAATTTCACATAGAACAATTCCATATAGCAGAAATCCACTTACATATTCAGATTTATAAATTCAGAAAAAAACCCAAACAAAACAAAAACACCCCCCAAACCACACTAAAAAAAGCCACATAAAATCCAGAACAACAACAACAACAACAAAAGAATGTCAGAATTAAGAAACATTTTAATCTGAATGCAAATAAGGAACAAGCAGTGTTCTACACATCCTGGTCAAGTGGGGTCTGATACTGCTGGAAACATGAATAAGTTTGTGAACACAAAGAACCCTCCTCTACTGGTGCCCTCAGTATCAAGTCAAAATGCTCAACGCCTTACAGGATTGTATCAGTTACAGAAAACTAAAAATAAGTATCTAGCCTTTCCTTTCAATTTAAATACAAGTGTTTCTGTTGAAAACAGGCATGGAAAAGTCCAGAAATACTAGCTGAGGACCACACCGGGTAAAAACACAACAAAGGATTCAGTGTCCCACACAGAAGTCCAAGCAATGACAATCACCTTCAACCAACCAACTTCGTTATCAACGTTTTGCTTTAGACAAAGGGCACAAGGACTTTAGTAAACCTCTCTCTCATCTATTCATACCTCTAATAAAATAATCAAGCTAAAATTAAATCATATGAAGCTGTGGTTTTCTGAAGATACCTGCAGAGGCTGCATTGCACATCCAGAGATGCTGGGAAACAAAACCTAAATGGCATGCAGGTACTGAGCACAAGGAACTAGAAACAGGGCAGCACACCAACCTTCCCAACCAGCTACCAAAGTTTTAGTTTGGGTCAGGGGCCTCCAACCATTCCTTCAACATACCTGAGGCAACAGAAAAATTTTCTCAGGTTGTGGTCTCTCTATTCCTGTTTATCCCTCATCCCTGGAGTGCCTCAGGTTATATGTAGCACAGGTCTGCTTGGTTCCTTTGTGAGCATCAGTTGCTTAAGCAGGTTCTTAACTTTAAGCATATGATTAAATGCAATATGAGCAACTGCATAATGTGCCGTTGAACAGGGGAAGACTGTACCGGGGCAGACTGTACCAGGGATGAACAAGTAAATGAGATGCTTCTGATAACTGTCCATAACCAAATTGTAGCATCACACTGTTGCAAGGTAAGGAACAACTCCAAAACCACAGCTCTGAGTACCACCAACCCTCTTGCTTGTAGACTTGCAAGTGGTTTTGAACTTCACCACTTTGGGTTGCTTACACATTTAGTCAAAGACTCCAAAAGCTGCCCACTGAAATGCTACTCTCAGGCCTGTCTCCAGGTATTCAAAACCGCTATTTTCACAATGGACCATAATGAATTTAGCCAAGGGATTGCTTCTTGTGGACATGCAGAGATCTGCCAGAACAGCTACTGACTTAAACAGGCACTTCACTGGAATGTATCAGGACTTCTCATAGCTCATACATCAGTGAGAAACAAACATGTTAGTACCTTGAGGATCAGGCCCTAAATTCACATTTTAAAATCCTTCTTACACATGGGACAGAATAGAATATATGAGTCATGCCATAACCACTGTTCAAGATGTAGGACACACAACACCCCGGGTTTGTGCTAAATCTGATATTTTGTAAGACTATATATTGTCATATGCCCCATAATAATAAAAATTAATTCAAGATAAAACAATTCTTTTACACTCCATTTTTTATTGATAAGCATAATTTTAGCTGTTTGAAGATAGTGCAACTGATCTCTCTTAATTGGAAACAGGGCGGATTTTGAAGAGTGGAGCGAGCTAATTATGCTTTGCAGGAGAAAAAAGAAAAAAAAAAACAAACAAAAAAGAAAGAAAATGATTCCCACATTTATTTTCTAATTATTCAGTTAAGACCTCTGCTCCAGTCCATGAGGAACTCCTTTGACGTCAAAGGACTCGGCAGGAGGATGAGCCTTCAAGTGAGCCACCCAGCTGTATGGGCCTAGCTCTGGAAGCTTTTTTCAGTAAGTGGCAGCCACAAACTCACCAAAACAGGCCTGGAAAGTGCTCTCAGCATTTTCTTGTTAGGGCTCTGTTATTCCTTTTATTATACATAGCCTATGCATGCCACGCACACCAGTGGCATCAAGCTGTTGGTGGGATACTTACAATATGACTCCCATCTAGCACAGACAGTGAAAACATTTCAATCTTTAAAACAAAACACTTAAATCACAAGTAATACTGAGGATCACATATATGTCAACAGCACTTAAAAATAAAAGAAATAAGAAAAATGCAACATATTTTAGAAGAGCCTGGACCAGTTAAAAATTAAAAAACAGACATGGAATCTCAAAGTAATACATGCCAATTATCTAATTTAAATACTGTCAAATGATTATTCCTTTTAAAATCACACATTCACACCTTACAGCAACAAATTGCAATACATTTACAGCAAATGAGTTCTCTCTTCTCAAGCACCCTCCCCACCATTTATGTAAAGCAGTCACAAAGACATTTCTGGCTAAACAGCCGTTAGCAGATCCATCAGCTTCAAAGGCCTTAAGAAACAGAAATAAGGAGAAATAACAGTCAAGCAAGCAAAGGCAAACTAGGTCCAGAGATGACACTATCATATTTTGCCAGCAGAAGCAGGCTTGATCTGTAGGCCAAGCAAACAGCAGCCCACACGTGTGGAAGGTAGGGACTATAACTATTACTTAGGCACGCCACAGGATCTCCCAGGATGCTGCCCACCTCGAAGGTATCGGTTTCTCTGCAACAGCAGTCCTTAAGCACAAAAGCATTCCCAGTTCAGGGCTCTATTCTTGCAGTGTGATCACACTGATGCACTGTCATTGCGTACCATAAGTAAAACCATTTATGCACACGTGTCAGAATCCTTCTGTATAGAAAATTGGTCATGTTTGTGATTTATTGTCAGTGATCTTTAAAATACTTTACAGTCTGCCCTCACTGTACACATTTGCTCATAACACTTTTCTAAACCAACTAGAAAACACACATTAATGAAGACAATAATTGCACTGAGTTTTCTTTCAACCTATAATGATTCTTCCCCTTCCCAGGTTTTATATTTTTAAGCTGTTTCTGTCAAGTACCTTCAAACACTACCATGCCTTTGCAAGACATAGCATATTTTGTCAATACCAAACAAATGAGACCATAATAATTTTTCAGAGAATACTCAGGAGAAAAGTAACTGTAAATAAAATAAGCATAACTTATCAAAATTATATATATAACTTTCTGTATTCCACTGAAAGCTTGTAGGCATAATGTGTTTTTAAAAGATTTAATATGCCACACAATCTGCAATTTATACCTATATAAACATAAGAATCGATATAACTACTGTAAGATATCTGTAGTGATTCTGAGAATTAAAACACTCATGTTAAAATAGTCATAAATGAACATGGAGTTTGTTCACTTGGCACCAACATTCATGCAAATACAAAACAGTCTATACCTGAAGTTTGATTGTGCTCCCACTGAAGTGTTTACTTCAAGTTTCCAAGAAACCCAACTGAAGCTTTTATAAGTGCAGCAAAATGCATACTCTCTTTTTAAGCAACAAAATAGCAGAGGTGGCCTTTTCCTTGGTTCCCCTTCCAAAAGTGGAATTTGAGGCACATTTACCTTGAAAGAACACAACGCAAATCCTTAAAAGCAGAGCAGATAAAATACACTGACTGCTTTATCGTGTTTCTCACACAATCAACTGCAGCAGGTGAAACACAGAACCATGAACTTGCTTTTTAGCAAGGAAACAAGAGGCAAAAGAAATTTGCAGCAATAAGGAGCCTCATATGGAACACTCAGATCCTGACCTAAGCTTTCCAGGAAAAAAAAAAGGAATCTAAGAATTGTACTTTTCAAACATTGGATTCTATTATTTTTTCCATTTCTGTTGCTACTCATGATTCAGTACATTGCTTCATTTTACAGCAGTTTTATTTTTCATTCACACTTAGAATTACTGATTTGGTTCCTCAATATAAATAAAGCATTTTAAAAACACTTTTTTTTTTTTTTTTTGTTTCTTAAATCCATTAAGACGACTTCCTTCTTAAGCTCACTTCCTTTTGCCATATGAAGATCACCAGGACATACTACATGTGTCCATAGGGACAGCAAAGCTAATGAATATGTATGGTTTCTGTCACAACAGAGCACTCCCCTTGTTCTGCAGTATCGACCTTCTCTTATGTGAGTAAATAACAGGTGAGCACTTGTGCATGAGGATAAATGGGGTTAAAACTGTCATGAAGGGACATACTTTATTTGAACAAAGTGGGTGCACAATAAATAGATATTAAGGGATGCTGAATTATTTCTTATATCATGCTGTTCCAAAATGTTAGAAAATAATCTTGCTCTAATACGTAAAACCAAATTACGCCGAAAATTATTTAAACTATATTTCCCTCCAATTAACAGCAGCAGCACTCTGTACAGATTTCACTACATTATATGTTTTAATATATTTTTCAGTCATCATACTTCAGAAAAAATTAATTTATGTATGTATGCATATACTTCATAGCTTTATATACAGCAAGAGAAGGCTAATTCCAGAGATTTATCTAACCAGCCCTATTCACCTTACAAATATGAAGGCAAAGATCAATTTCGATAAGTTTCAAATAACTGTAGTCAGGCTTGACCCATTACACTCAACTAACAAAAGTGAAAAAGCAAATTCATATGGGCCAATAACACACTGCTCCAGCCTGTAACCAGAATGCTGCTCTGCTTTTAAAGTGCTTATTCCAAAACCTACCAACATAGGAGAGGTACGAACAGTTGTTTTACTAAGATTAGAGTACCTCTGCTAATTAGCTAAATGAGAACAAATACTGATTAAAAGTATATATAGAAGTAATCTGATACTCAAGGAAAAAAAATCCTTCTTAAGATGACTCCACAGTGTACAAAGCTTTTGCAAAATTTGTTTATGTTATTTACGCATTTTGCTTTTTGGCAATCATCTGCACATTAATTTTTAATGAAATAGTAAAGAGATGTTGCGTCTCACACTTCTATAAAAATATTCTATAGCCAGGACTGGTTGACATAGTGCATTAATTCAGTGTCCTTCACTCCTGGGACCTGCGTATAATTTAGTCCAGCCTGAAGAAAATAACTTTGATCTGAAGGCTGTGGAAAAAGCTACATATGAAATGAGTTTTGGTGGGTTTAGTGTTGTTTCTTATATACAAGACGACACATGAAGATAAACTGCTTTAGAATACTCCTGACATGGCCCAGGATTAAGAGCAGGGAGCTCTCAGCAGAGCTCATCCACTCTCTCCCTTTTTCCCTGTCGTACCAGACACACACCACACACATTTCTCTTCACTATAATCATCAGATCAGCTAGGGCTGGCACACGCTGTCTTTCCAAAGAGAATTTCCCACGTAAAAGGATTGTATTATCAATCCGTACACTTACTTAGTCTTTCCATTTAAAAAAACCCAAACAAACAACATTAGTATTTCAACATGAGAGATGAAGTAAGAAGAAATCATGCTATCACTGGGAACCTCAGATTTCCTCCCCAAGGTAGGGAACACCTTAGCTAAGTCATCAGAACTGCACTAATCACACTCTTCAGGAAAACAGAGCTCCAGCATGGCTCCTTCCCGGGCTTGGCTGTACTAGGAGCTGATCCTTCCTTTCCTTCCTGCTCCCCCTAAAGAGGAGAAACAAGATTAAAAGCAGAAGCATAACCAAAGAACTGACATCCTAGAAACAAGACACTGAACTAAATCTTTTCCCCACTTAAACCTTTCAATTATTGTATCCCACAAATTCCAAACATTCTTCCTGGCTCATTCAATAACATGTATCTGAATTAACTACTGAAAAATGGAAGACAGCCAATTTTTTACATGCTCTTGGTTTGGGACTTACTGTATTGTTTCCTGAGCGCTTGAAAAGAGCTATATAGATTGTTCAGTTAGCTTGACAAATTAACTAGGGGATGGGGGGAGGAGGAACAGGGAATTTTCTATAGGTAAATATAGAAAACTCTCTGTTCCTATATGCATGAACATTTATATATTTTACACACATAGGCACTAGACAGAATGACTTAACTGAGAAATTTAACTCTGTGTATGCTGATATTTTTGCCATAGTACTGGAGAGAGTGGGAAAACTAACTCCTCATGTTATATGTTGGCTCTCCTTTCTCAAAAAGAGCAAAGCTCATCCTGCAGCAGGAAAAGTTGAGCCATGTCCTGAAACACGCAGTATGTCATTGAGAGGGTGCACAGGCAGTTTAAGGGGCAGAAAAGAATAACATGCTTTCTTTAAAAACAGAAAGAAATGATAGAGCCCAGCTGATAAAATGTCACGTCTTTGGAGCTATCACACAAATTCAGTCTTTTCTGTAAAAACAGCCTTCAAGAGACAACAAAAATCAAAACCATGTGATGATTGTATCAATAACTATCGGAGCACTGTTGATAGATTAAATAACAATAAGCTGTGTTATTTTTCCTGTAATTTTGTCCATAGTGTTATTGCATACATAGTCAGCTAATGATGAAATAGTTTTAAAATTTGCTTCGGGGTACAGAAGTCAAGCTCCACTGATTAGCATCTCAAAGCACACTACAGGCACACATTTGTATAGCTGAATAATAGCACTTGTGTTTGTATGATGTTCTTAAGAAAAAACCCAACCCACTATTTTACTTGATGTTTGATGATGCACACTGACGAAAGTCCTTTCTCTCACAAAATATACAATATGTCACAGCTAACTGGAAGAATTTCAAAGACAAGGTAGAAAGGTAACTTCACAAAAAGAGCCAAAAAGGGGTTTGCTGTCAATACGAGATGCCGAGGTTCATGGGCTTGATTCTGCTGTCACTTCTCTGGTTTGAAGTCACAAGAACCACTGAAGTTTACAATTTACTGTGAAAGAGATAAATGTGCCTCACTTTTTACTGTATGATTTTCTTTTTAGGCAACAATTATTCAGCAGTTAATTAAGCAAAGTCTGTTTTGCTCACCAGCATTGGGGTTTTGGGCCACATATTTAATAACAACTCCTAACAGAAAACATTTCATTAAAATCTGGACAGAGTCTTCTGGTATTTGCTGCATTAGCTCAGTTTCTGCATTATTTCCTATGCCTAATAGGGTGGCTTGCAAACTTTATTGAATGTGAACCTTCCTAAAATTTGCTGTAAGCTGCCTGGAAAGAAGTCTGATTTCAGCCACACCGAGACCCAGTCCAACATACCACCTTCAGTAGCACTGTATCTTCTATGTGTGCCCCCTTCTGTAATTTCTCCAGGCATAATTTATTACAAGGTTTTAATTATAAAAATATCCAATTCTGTGTTAAATAATATTATAAAAGTGCATCCACATGAATTTAGTATTAAAAATTCTATACACTATCAACAGGAACATTATGATTTTACTACATATTGAGTAACGATCAACTTAAATTCTTTTCATCCAGAATGTGTAAGCAAGATAAAGGAATGACTTTTAAGGAAACCTTAACATTAATACACTTAAACACACTTAGCATCAAAAATTAAGTTCATAAACTAACAAATATTCAGTGAAGTATTTGATACCAGCAGTATAAATTTATTAAGTTTCATTTTTACTTTGGAAAAAATTTGTAGAAGTTAAAAAGCCCCACAGGTTGAATCATGAAGTACTGTGAAAGCTTGAGAATTTTGTGATTGCAAGTAAAAGATTTACAGATCTTACAGATCTGTAAATGATTTACAGATAACAACTGAAAGGTGCATAATTAGAGGAATGCATAACCTCTGCAAAGCAGGTAGGAATGAATCATTTTAATTTTCTCTCATCTTACGGTTTTATATTCTTATGCAAGGGAAGCAGAGGAAACCTAAATATGACCCTATTTAGATATATTAACTGGAAAGCCTTTGTAGAATTTTTAAGCAAACAGGATTGTGCTTCCAACGCTGCCCATCTAGTTTTCCAATGTGTTAAATTGGACGGCTACTCGGACAGCTCTCTATTCATTACTGAACTGTGGAAAGGAAACACAGAGGTGGCATTTTCCTTTTAAACCATCTAATGCATTGTAGCCAGATTCCAAAACATCAAGGAGAGATTTTTTTTTAATTTTTTTTTTTTTTTTAGCTAGACAAGCTGTTGTAATTGAAATGAAGTCTAATCAGACTCATTACTGTTTTCAGCAATTTGCACCACCAAAGATGCTTATTAGGTAACAGTGTTTAATAAACCGCTCTTTAGAAAACTACCAGTAATGAGCTCTTAACAGCCAATCTTTAGCGTGAATGTAATGTGAAAAGTGTTCCTAGCGCTGAATAGATTTTCACATTTAGTAGTGTCATAATTAAGCTCAAGGAATCGGTAGCTGTGATGATAGATTTACTGCAATATAGACTTTTTGTTCCCCTAAAAATATATTTGAAAATGCTTGGGGTTCAATAAGATTTGCAGAAAAAAAATTAAAACTGCTTAAAATACTGTGCTAGACTGGATTACCTCTGTAAATGGTACTTAATCACAGACTATATGGGGAATATACAGACTACTGTAAGTCAGGTATCATTTACTGAGCATGCATAAAGTTAATACTGCCTGGCTTTGTTTGACTGCTCTTCCCTCACTTAACAATTTCTAGTCATTAATATACAAGTACTAAATGTTGTTGTCACCAGCTAAATGGTAATGAACAAAAATGGCCAATGAAAAGAGATACTTGAAGAAACACTTGTCAGTTCTCCTTCCATAGTCACAGCTGAAAATGCTTGAGAAAAAAATAGAGCAAATTGGTTGGTTTCAAAATAAAATTACGGATGTATAATATACATATATATTTGTGCATACACACATATACAACTAATGCTATTTCCCTACATGTTTCACATATCATCAACTCCTAGTAGCTACTTAGCACCAAAAACCCCAAGTTCCTAATGCAAAGAACACCACAGCTCTGAAAATGTAATGCTGTGACATATATTATTCATAAAACACAGCCATCAGCAAGAGATAAGTTTTCATCAATAGAAAGTTCAATTTAACTAGACGTACACCTCGCTGCACTAGTCATATCAATACTACTACCTAACAAATGCTGAAAGAGGCAAAAAAGAAAATAAATTGCATGTATAAGCTTTAGCTAATTAAATATCCAGAGTGAATCTTGAGGAATAGCTACTGTTCTCTCACCAGATTGATTTAAGCCTTACATAATATTTAAAGTCATCAATAAGAAATGACCAAGACTACGTTTTTGTCTCCCACTAGGAGAAATACATAGAGATGCAAATGTTGTTTTGCTTGCTAGATATTCTGCTCGAGGTTTGTCGGCAGCCAAGACTTTGGGAAAAAGAGCATAAAGATGAGTAATCAATAATGAAATACCAACAAAGTGATGAAGACTAATTCTCTTGAACCAAGATTTTTATCTCAAAATTCCATGTTAAGATGTTAAGAAGAGTTCTTTTACTGAATGCGTGCTTTCATTACATCTTTCATGTACACTAGCCCTCAAACTTCAGTAATCCTAAATGCAGCCTCTGAGCTTCCATATCTATTTGCAGCTTTCTGAATCAATAGGACTATGAGAACCGAGACTACCAAATTAATGCCAGTTTCATTTGATTTTGTGGTATATGCTTCTTTGCACTACGAAGTGGAAAAAAGAAATACAAAAAAACAACCAACCAGCCATCCCTACACCCAGAACTCATTCCCAGATGTGCTTTTTGTAGCTCTCAGATCAGAATATCTTCCAGTTTCTTATGTCTGAACTGAATTTGTACTCAGATCCAACAGTTCTAGGGCTGCTGCTGCTTACCCTACAACATAAATCCAAACTGTACCTTTAAGTCACATACTTAGCTTCTTCTCTCTGTAAAATAACATAACATAAAATAAAATAAAATAACAGAGACTCCACAGCTGCTTTGGACTGCCTCCTCTTGTACTTCTGAATAATGCATTAAAGTTCACATAATTTGTGAGTGACAACCCGATGGTCTAAGATGCATAATATGCATTTTGTACTGTTGATTTTACTAAGCGCAGATGCTTTGAAGCATCAATTGCTCATCAGTAAATCCTTCAATATCATACAGTCTGATATTTTTAGTGGTTTAAAACTGAGGTTGACAGAAATGTAGGATCTACAGGAGGTATATCTTAGCTATCATAAAACTATGGTTACCTTCCTTTCTTATTTCTAACATAATATTAAAGCGGGGGGGGGCCTTCACTGCATTCCTTCTGTATTCTAGAACTACCACCAAAAAAAAAAAAAAAAAAATCACTTTTTAGCCTCAGATCCATTATTATTTGATCAAGCCTACAAAACACCAGTCTGCTCAACTAAGATGCTGATCCCAAGCAATGACTGACTTTCAATAGAAATTGAGACTCCTCCTTCTGATGTCTCTAGGTCTGCTTAGTCTGAACACAAAAGCCTTCTTTATCACTCTTTGAGGAGTTTCTTCCATTGAAGAACTAGGACCTATCAAATTTTACATTACTTACAGGTTGCTACCCTGAGATGGAGTGTCATATATACAGGAGTACAGACTAGTATAAGAAATTGCAAAAGTAGGAAATCAAAGGGTGGGTTAAATTCAAGGCAGAATTTGCCCCAAAGCACTGTGAATCAATGAGAGGGAGCAATAGCATCCCTAAAAAAGGGACAAGAAGAACGACCTTAAAACCCATGTTGAACCTAAGGTGTTGCCATCAGCCAGCGCCTCCGTGGTGTCAGAGGGTGAGGATTCTCCACAGGGACATGGCCAAGTAGGAGGAGACAGCTCTAGTGGGAATGTTTACTATTATTAAAACCTAAGGTGAGCCTTGGAGTGGCTTGTTTCAAGACAACTTCACCAAAAGGCAGCATAAATATCAGAAACTGGAGTCCATGTGAAATCTATTTCACCTTCTACAGCAGCATAGACATTATTTTCTTCTCCGTCAGTGAAATCCCAACATTATAGCCCAACTTCTCCCAGTCAGGACTCAGCATCAATCACAGTTTGCCCTTCAGCAAAAGGTACCATAAACAATCCGGAGGGTGCCTTTGGGTACAGAATACCTCAGATTTCTCTGTTCTCTTGTTTATGGCAATTTAGTTTGGATTTTTTTTTTTTTTTGAGAGCAATTTGGATGAAATAAAATTATTTCTCTTGGTGTTCTGCATTGTTTGCTTGTTGGCTCTTTTAAAAAAACAAAACCTCCCCCAAAACAAAAGTAAACTTAATTGCTCCAAACAGAAGCAACCACTTGTCCAAACAATCACAGACAAACTAGCTCTGTGGACTGCTGAGGTTACCGTTCTATTATCACACATTTACAAAAGATACATAATAGATGAGTTGCATCAGATGAGAACATTTGTCCAACAGAACTGGAATCCTTTGTGTTATGGCAGACAATATTTCCAGCATTTTAGACTGGTTTAAACATACAGATTTGTCTAGTAGGTCTTTTTTAAAGGTAGAGCAGTCTAGTACAGAACTTCCCTGGCTGATATTGCTTATGGAAGTATCTTCTTATAAAATGAAGGAGGCAAAAGGAACACCACGAGGTTCTAAATAATACAGTCGTGGTTTCTTCTGGGGGATGGGGTTTAATAAAGAAAATGCATGTGTGAGTGAGGAAAACATTCACTGGCTTTGGAGGGATTGGGGTGAGCAGAGCAGATTCTAGGAGTCTTTGGTTTTTACTTTACTTTTCATAGTCTATTTTCTGCTTTTCCACCACAGAGCTTTCTATTTATTTTAGCATAACTCTGTATCTTTGTCATTAAACAATCAAGTTCTAATAAAAAAACATAATGCAAACAGCCAGTTGTATAATGAAAAACAACACAGGGTTGAAGGGGGGGTTCCTTCCTGATCTCAGCAGAAGATTAGCTTATGCCCTGCAGCATCAGATGGGAAATATGTTCCTCGCTATTACAGTTTTGATTCTGTATTTGTATTTTATATGGATTTTTAAAGAGACACAATATAAAGCTTTGGTTCAGAAAATATATCTCTCTCTCTCTGTATGTATATATAACTGTACACATATATTTATTTCTCCTCCCAGAGCAGGGATGATGTTTGTCTCTAGCTATGGCATAGTGTCTAGCTTGGAATCTAGCAGACAGAAAAAGACAAAACCAGAAAAAACATGTTTTGGACTATCTCAATTCAGACTATATCAACTACAATCCCAAATACAAGTCCTTTTGAGAAATTCTAAGTGACCCTTTTTTTCAGCATCTATCCCACTGCACTGCACTGTACTGCAAGATTATTTCTGCCTAGAGAATGACATTGTTTTATTCATAAAAAGATAAAAAACATTCAGTTAATTGCTTTTTATACTCAATAAACTTTAACAGTTTATTCACTGGTAGCAAATCAGGAGATCTGACAGACAGATCTTTCAGATGCATCCCTCCTCCTGTATTCAACATATATGGTTTCCTTCTCCCTTTCCCCTCTCCACCCCACAGCCCTCCCATTCTTCACACACATTTTTTCACCATCCTCTATCTCAGACATCAAGCTATGCCAAATCAAGAGCAGCAGTGCTAAGGAGTGGTCAGAAAATAGGACAGCAAAGGTTTTTGAAGTTAACAAAGCAGTATCCTGTTCCTACCACCTATCCTGCATGTTTCCAGTTCCTTCATGTACTGAAGGCCAGCCTGGGTGATTGCTGCTCACTTTAGAAATTTAACTCTGCTGATACAGCACAGCCTTTCAACACGGCTTGTGAAATCTGTGTGGAGAGAACCTCTCTCAGTCTATGTCAGCCAACTCTCTAAGGCCAGGTGAATACCTAACCCACTGTGCCAGTATATGGGGTTAGCTGCTCTGAAGATATATCTAGTATCGAGAATAAACAGCAGACAGTAGGAACAAGCAAATCACATTTATAACAGCTTTAGGAACTTTAGTCCACAAGAAAAAAAAAAAGGAAAATGAGGCAGAATCTTTATACTCAATTACTTGTTAACTACTTACTATGATTAAGGAAGGCTTAAGTTTGTCCATGGCCTTAAAGTTTTTGTTAGTTTTCTGGATTTTAACTTCACATTATTTTCATTAGGCACACAATTATATCGGTATGTTATGATACAAAGACCTTGTGCCATCTTTTCAAGAATACATCCAAACCATGTAAAATAAATATTCTATATTTGATTTAATGAAAAATGCCTTAAGGTGTATCCATGTCTTGTTAATTCTATGTATTAAACAGAGAGTTTTTCCATGACTGAACTAAAAGGTATTTGATAACAAATGGTTAGAAGGCACAGACTGATATTTAAAAGGTAAGGTTGCACCAAGGTAGCTTTGATGGGCCATTTTGTATTGAGGATAACCAGAAATGACATTTTGTAAAAAGGTCTGGATTGCTAAAGAGGAGGAGTGCCCTAAATGCATCAATGAAAACTGCTGCTGAGCATGACTGCTTTTTTTAATATTCTATTTTCTGAAGGAAAGACAGTCATGCTACAAATGTTTTTTCAATAAATCTCTGGTGAGTACTGGGCACTTCCAAGATCAGTTACACAGCATACTCTTAAAATGATTAAACTGTCTCTCACAGCACTTTAAATGATAGACTGCCCAGAAAAAGCACTAGTGCCCCACAAATTAGGAATTGTAGCAGTAGTTGATAAGCTACAATGAGCTCTGGGCCGTTTTAGGACACACCTCAGCCTCATTACCGGGCTGTCCCTCTTGGAAAAATTCTTCCCCTTGTGTAAGGTCATTCAACTAGATTAAAATATTTCACTGTAATGTTACCTCTTTGTAACACCTCACATATTGGGTATAGAAGTGCTGGTTATAGGATGAACAATGAGCTTACTTTTATATGCACTGCTTAAAGATACCACCTGTGTGATTTAGTTGAAAAAGAAAATTTAATCTATATTTCTGGGATAGCTGTATCTGAAGCCACAAGTTGCTATGACAGAGAATTTAAACTGTTTGACCAGTTCCCCTGCTCTCTTCTTCAAGTTGTTATTAATGTCTATAATTTAGATCTCTGTGTTGCTAACATGTGCGTGGATATCTCACTAGTCATATGAATAAAGATGCATAATTAGATAGTGGCATAATTTGTAGCCTCCAACTCTTTCTCCCACTTCCCTTTCACAATGCTCCTTGAAGAGACTGTGATTTATGTTGGTGGGAGATCGTGCCACTGTTACTCAAAGAAGTACACTTTGCGTTGAGATTTCTTTGAAATTAGTGACAAAAATTAAACCTCCCAGCAGTCACCAAAGGTGGGGATATTCTGTGCCAATTCCTCCACTACCCACACGGAGGGGGAGTATGACTGTGTTGCTGGTATAGGAATTTGGGCAGGTGATCAAATGGTTAACTATGCTTATCTTTTCCAAACTGGCAGAGACTTCCTTAGGTTCTCCTAACTCCTTTTACAGAATGCCTGTTTGACAATTTCTAAACGTGCCCCAATGTGTTCACCAAGTTCATCTCTATTAACAGGAAATGAAACTGAAATAAAGAGGTGCTCTTCATGCTGACTGCAGGCATTTCAGATTTCATGGCAGCCCGTGTCTTCCCAGTGCCTTTCACATGGAAGAGATAATGTGTGTGAAGAAAAACAAAATTGTAGGTTTAGTTATGTCAAAATCTGATTTATGCCAAAGTAGAGATGTCAACAATAGCAGAATAAGTGACAAGTGTTAAATTACCCAAAGAAGTAAATTCTGTAATTATTTACCTCTCTGGCACATGATCCTTAACAACCTCCAGACCTAAAAGGAACAGCAGGAACCACACATATTTTGAAATTCAGCGTTTCTGCTTATTTTTGAGAGGTGACTTTTTGCCCCCCCTTTTTTTTTCTATTTTTTTTTTTTTTTTAAATACAACTAAGTGCCACCAACAGCATGTCAAATAAAACGTCAGCAGAAAGCCCCATAGCTGAATATGCTGGGAGCTGAGTATAGAGTCATCTGCAAATGGACAACTTTAATTCTATTCCTGGCACCTCTGGCCACGCTGAGAATTCTTCTATCTCTTCACACCAGGGGTTTGCTCTTTTAAGCATTGCTCCCTGAAGGGAAGGAAAAACTAGAGAAAGAGGATTTCCAATGACCCTGCACAGATGAATGAATGTGTCAATGGTGAATATTGGTTCAGCTTTGAAACAGGGAATCCTGCAGTGGTTTCTCTGCTTCATCCCTACTAGTGAGTTCCACTGTGGACTTCAATGTGTAGGAGGCCTTTAGGGGACAGATAATAAAAGAAAGAAAAAGAAAAGAAAAAAAAAAAAAGGAGGGGTGGGAGAAAAAATAAATCACTAAAATGGTTTAATAATAATAGAAAGGCAGCTCTCTAACTATAACCTTTAAATTATTTCTTTGATAATTTTCTCAGAGATGTGCATCTCTTTGGCCTTGCTGGATTCAGAAATTGTTTAAAAAACGTTTAAATAAATAAGAGGTCCTTACCAGAGAGCCAATATTAAAGGCCAGTGTGCCTTTTCAGCACATATTTAATTTTGATGCATTTCCATTTGTTCACTTGCTTGTTTCTGGTGTAAAGATGATGTAAAAACCGTTGTGAAATTGTTAAAGCACCCTCTGTTTCAGTATGAACTTATTCTTTCATATATGATGGACTACACAGCAAAAATCGTGACATGCACAAACCAAACATGGAAAGACAAGAAGCCTCTTTTCACCTGCATAACCCTCCTATAACTCAGGTAAACACAAAAATGTTTGTCTAAACAAGGTAGAATACACATTCACTTCTACAAGCCTTTTAGATGATTGTCATTCATCTAACCTATCAATCAATCTTACCGTGACACAATATAATTTTCTAATCATGCCAATATTCATGATTTTATCTCTTTTAAAATCCAAAGAACATACATTTCAATAAGACAAAACTCTAATTATTTAAACATAATGTAGAATAACACTTCTCTAAGGCCATTTCTTTTATGAGGTTTAGTTCCTTAAAATTGCCATATAGTTTAATGTCTATAGAAAAATTTATATAAAAGAATAACAGAAGCTTCCAGGAAAGAAAGCTGAATTGTTAAGTTCCCATTAAGTTCTGCTTTTGCCTCACTTATGTCTAAGGGAGGCAAAAATCTAAATGTCTAAATAAAAGTAGTTTTATTTGCTTCTAAGAATAAAACCAATATATTCAAAGTGAAACGTACTATTTCTCAACATCTTAAGAAAAACAGAAGAACAAGTGCATCTTTTTTCTTTCACATGTGATAACTTTAGCATGTGATAACTTTAGTCGGAAAACAAAAAACAAAACAACCTCTCCACCCCAGCAACTCTGCACAGGTTTCTATACCCTTGAAAATGAGGTTGGCAAGTCAACTGTTTTCTATAGCAGAATGCACACTCTTTAAATGTAATAATTTATGCAAATGAAAGGTTCACATTATATAATTGCTAACAAAATATTTACATATCTCTCCACTTTAATGTTGCTGAGAATTTGGGGGAAAAAAAAAAAAAGAATATTTAAAGGGACATATACTGGACAATTTCAGTCATTAATATAATATGCAGATACTGAACATTTTTGGATACTTGGTGGTATTAACTATACATTTAATAGTATCATCAGATATGATCCTGCTTCCTTTAAGAAAGAATTTGGGTAATCGGATTTATATAGTCTACAGCATTTCTTAAGGACTCTGCCAGGGATTTGTCTCTTTTTAAACAGTGGCGATGTTAATGTTCTTTTAAGACTATTTTTTAAATACCGAGCAACATCTTCATGAAGAGCTGTGATGATTTCTAGTTATGTAAAAATTAATTTGTATAAGCAAGCTACAAGAAGGACAAGAAGTTGAAATGGAAAAGTCCATCACATTAAGTAAAGGATTATTACTCACAAGAAACATTTTCAATGTCAGACTTGCAGCCAGAAACTAACTCTACTTCTTAGAGAACTCTATGTGCCTGTCTCTCCTAACTGACTTTTTCAGAGCCCCCTGAAACAACACCAAAGTGAACTTTAAATATAGTGTTGACTTGCTTTTTAATTTCATTTGCTTTAACCACAACCAAAGAAATTTCCAGGAATAAGGCTTAAATAAACAGAGTTACCTTTTATAAATGTGTATCTTCTTTTACACGGTATTTGCATTGGAAAAGGAGATTCCTGACAAGTTGCTCTGCCTCTGGTCTCATGATAGTTTAATAAGAAAGGATATTAGTTCATCTGGCCCAAATTCAGCAATATGATAATAAATGTTTCCCTTTTAAAACACATTTGCAAACTTGCAATTAAAAGGGGGCTTAATGTTTTTATGTTGTCATAATGCATGAAATCCTTTCATTTTAGTATTCATGAACATTATCAAGTAAATTCTGTTGAAAAAAAGGAACAAAATTTTGGCATAATTTTGGGATGATAAGAGTACAGATGAGAACTGCTCCCCTAACCTTCTTCTGAACAGTGATATATGCAAAATAATCCAAAATGAGTTGCTTTCCAGTCTCTTTACAGACTACTTGACATCCACTGCTCAAGTGTTTCAAACCTTCACTCACTGACTGTAATAGTGCACAGATGGAACAATATTTATTCTGTCAGTGGAAACTAATTAGGATGACACTAACTCTGAACACTAAACCAGAAGAAAAAAAAACACCCCAAACAGATTCACACTTTACACAGTGTGGCACATGATCTGTGAGTTTACAAATAAAAGCTATAAATTTTAATATATTTCTGTTACATGGGAGGTGTGACCATCTTTGCTGCTGTTGCCGCACACAGTAGCCAGAGATGGGCCTGCAGAGCCATATCTGGATTTGCGCACAAACACTCCCATCTCTTCTGTTAATTCACATCAGAAACTGTATCCCAACAACTTTCACTCTGCAAGAAGAGCAAGTCAGACTTGCAAATTATTTCACATTACTCTTCAGTCAGCCACACTGCTCCTGTCACCCAGAGGTCACCTCCTTCAGCCTGCATTCCTTCAGGTCCTAGCTGTCCCAATGCCACAAGATGGGAAGAACTGAATTCAAGGAGATGGCTAGCCGCACCATCCTGCTTCTCTCCCTTAACTCCAGCTGCTGGCACTATGAGGCTGGCTGCCCTTTAGAATAAAGATCCCATCTGATAAATCATCAGGTCTTATATATATATGTGAAACCTCCATCCAAGGTTGCTCACAGCTGCTGAAGACTCAAGATCAGGCATGTCACCTCAACACACAAACTAGTGATGTTCAGAACCTCACCAGGGATCTAAATCTTTTGGTGCACAAATACCCTTAAAAGTCTTCTTGACTTCTAATTTTCATGAGCTTGAATAAATTAGTTCACCAGAGCTTAATGCTCTGAAGACCTACATGGTACAGCTCAAATTCACAAGATTAAAAACACAGTGTAGAGCACGGTAGCTTGCTACTAAGCTCAGCTATCGGTCCCGTTGTCTTTCAATACTATTCCCTTTAAACAAATGGATGTCAGGAGAGAATCACTTTCGATGTGCACATGCATTTGTGCAGACCCAGCACACTAACATCTTAATAATAACTAAATTTTGTAGGGAAAAAAGAAAGTATATACTTTAAGCAATATTGACTTCTGTAATTTGGAACAGCAAATTAATTGAAATCCAAAACTCAGAGAGAAAAGGAATATCAACTGCCCACAAGTAAGCAAATGTTAACATTTTAGAAGTAATGCATCATGAAAAAAGTTAAAGTTATCCCATTAATTATTGTTCTACTAATATAAGATAAACTGGGAAGGAACAGAACTCCCCAAGAAGGTGAAATCTCAAAGGTTTCTTGTCTGTGCAGTGGCACAATCCCCTAGATGTGCTTAAAAAAATACATTTGGAAGTGATCTTTTCTATGTTGCTAGTGTTTTTCACTTAGCATCTCTCAGCAACCAGGAACATGCTGGTGCAGAATTTCGAGTTCATCCATATTACACCTAAAGTAATGACAAGGAATAAACTTGTCATAAACCAGATGAATAGTTAAACACTTCTTCAACAGTTCCAGTTATAGCCACTATTCTAATAAAGGATATTATCTATGCCTATAAATCTGGATAATAAGACTAATTCTGAACCTTAATTATTTAATTATTTTAATCTGAAAGCATATTTTAAAGCACCTTCTAAACTAAGACACTAAATGTGCTCCATAACCCCTTTGTTCATTTATTGATATTCATGTCAAACCTCAAAGGCTACAACCTGCAATCTTGCATGTTAAAATAATAATAATTTTTTTTTTTTCAAACTTAATTCAAACACAAAGCACAACATAATGAGTAAAGCTGCAAAAAGAAGGTGAGGTGAATCTTACTTCTAACTGATGATAATATCTTCAGTGGGTGCCAGATAGCATCTCTATTGAAATCATACACAATAAAACTGGAAGTTACTCAAGTGTATTGTAGCCAACTGTCAGATTTAAAAACAGTCACAACATACTATTAGTGGCATTCAGCCAATCTCTTAAGGAACACAATGACCCGAACTTTATTCTGAAAACTCAGTTTGAAAGCAAATCTATTCCCTAAAGTAATTTTCAGCACTGCTTAAAAAGCTTGGCAAAATCAGATTAGAGTAAACCAGGTTATGTAGATGTTATGAGAATGTAGCTTCTAAAAATAACTTTATGGATCAATTCAAGTAAAATTCAAATACAGAGATCTCACCTTTCACACAACTCTGCACTTCTATGTTCTATAATTCTGGTCCCAAACTATCAAATTGATACAGTCTATACAGTTAGTATAGTGTTTAGAAAGTCTGCAATGCATGACTCCCATGCATTGAAGATTTATGCCTTGAGAGGCTTATGTGAACATATTACATCCAGTATCAGATAGAACTGCTGCACTGCATGCTGTATTTTGAAATGACTATGGATGCTGAAGAAAAAAATAATACTCTCTCAAAAGGCCCACATATGTATTACTATAATCTGTAACAGGGTATTTTTTTATCCAATATTCCCATCAATGTGGTAAACTTCCATGAGAAATAACACAGTATCTTACAGATGAATGAAAATAAAGAAGAAGATAACGCTAAATAAGGCCAATGAATGAGGTGTAACCATTGAAAGCTTTCTGTAATCACAGAAAATGCACCCAGGAAATGCTTAATAGAAACTCCTATGAACTAGCGGGAGTGACACATAATCAATGAAACTCCTATTAAAGCATTATTAAGATGTAACTGTGTTTATTCTAAGTAATATAAAGTGTTCCCACTCACACATAAAAGCCATCCATGCACTACTGAGCCTTCATAAAAATGATCAGATATAGTCTAGAGGAAAATGTTCACAGATACTTCAAAAAAAGAACCATACACTAATGCTCCAAGATTGTCCAAAAATGACTTAGATGTTATTAATGTATGACAGCATATATTGAACTTATTCTTTCCAAACAGCATTGACTAAATGTCTCAGTAAAAATGATTCCAAGGGATAGCAGTTTACTACTTTGTGTATTCAAATTAAATTACTGCTTAGCTAAAATATAACATGCAAAGAAGAAATGGAGTTAGTCTCAACATGTGGCTAAATAAGATAACTTATTCCATGCATAGTAACCCTACAGACTTATTTATCTGTTGATTCATGACATCTGGCTTATAACTGTAGCATTAGGAGCCATTTATACAGGAAAAGTTCTGTGCTTAATTTCACTTTCACCTCACTAGTGAGGAACACTACATTAATTTAAAGCACTGTTTACTTCATTCATACTGCAACTGAGTCTGTTGAGAGATTTCGCAAACATGGAAATTAAGGATCAGTTTTCTTTTCACTCTTATCACACAGCTGTACCACCAGGAAAAGAACACCACAGATATACTCTCAGTTTCAACAAAGTAACTTATGATTTAAATGAAACATATTTATCTGTTTTTTAGTGCCACCTATAGTATTAAAATTATGCCTAATTCCATCAAGTCTGACAATACAAACATTTCACAGTAAGTATAATCCCAGGGCAAGTATAAATTAAGGAAATCCTGTTGTGGTCAACGAATCTCCTCAAGATCATCATCGGCTTCCCATTGAAAAACATTGACAGTTACTCCGCTTGAAATCAGGGGGAGCATTCTCATAGGTAGCGCACAGTGAAGCAAAGATAATAGTTGCGTCATAACCATATGTAACATAATAGAAAATGGTGAAAAAATTCTAATTGTATTTATCTGATCTCTATCTGCAGCGTTGCTAAGTATATCAGAACATGCAAAACTAATAAATAACACAGCAGAAAGTTCCTCAATATAAAATGAATCTTCTCAAATAGAGGAACTCAGAATGAAAAATAAAGTTGCAATTACATTTGTGTAGACTGTTATTTTAAAATTTTCTTTCAGTTTCTACAATTTCCAACCTTTTGGCTTAAGCTATTTTCTCTTTGAAAAAGATACCCCCAGTGGAGTCAAAGAATTTAATCATTACTCTTGTTATTGGGTGCTTTTCTGCAAATTTCTTACTAAAAATACCTGTGTTAGTACTGTAAGCATCTGAACTTTCTTTGTTAATTAGTTACATGTAAAAAATGTCGTTATAAAAATTATTCTCTGCAGTATTTCTTTCTTCACCTGTTCACAAGACATTTTGACATATAACTGCATTTTTATTTTGACATGTTTGTTTTATGATATTTGTTTCTTAAATCTCTTTCAAAACTCTGCAGAGCTTATACACACATCAACGTCTGTTCAAAGTAACAAAAGTGCAATCCAGTGGAATTAAATGAAGCTGTGTTTTGATACTAAAATAATCTTATAAATACAGTTTCACCAAGTATCAGTGTGGAGGAAATCTCAGGGGGCTCAAGCAAAATCTGTGTGGTTCAAAGATGCATCCTAAATTTCTGTTTTCTACTGAAAAGTATTCCTCTTTTCCCTTCCTCTCCATGTAAAAGTTGTTCTTTTAGAACAAGCTGGTTTTACACCTAGAGAGGACAGAGAAGAGGACATCCTGAAGATGAAGAGAGGACAGCAGCACCTTTTCTCATTGTAAGGACTGTACAGTACAAAAAGGATGACTTTGGTATGAACCATTTGTAGGGAGTAATGTAAGCATGTAGAAAGAACAAAAACTAGGACACTGTTTTAATCAGGGATGCAGAAGTGACATTCCTAGTTCTAAAGAACCACAGTTCTCACACAGAGCCTGGGACAGTGATTCACCTCAGACAAAGCAAAATGCTTTCCTTCTTCCTCCACATTCTACACAATTCAGAGCAACTGATTCCAAAGCAGGCTGAAGCCTGGGAAATTTAACAGCTCAGGCACACATCTGCATTCCTGAACCCTTCCCACCTCGCACAATTACTAGCAGTCATTCTTACTAATTAAAAAGAAAACAAATAATTCTTGCTGTGGGGGAAAAAATACTTCCTGCGAGATGTATGGATGGGAACTTATTTGGCAAACATTATTTTTCTCTAGAAATAACTTACACTAAAAATTAAAGTGGGCCAGGTCCCAGTCTTCAGCCTTAAGGACAAGTGGCACAGCACAGAGGTTACTAGTCTGGAGCCTGCACTTGAGTGTATGTCCTGGTTTCATTTAGTTTATATGATGCAGCCTGGGAAACTCCAAAAGAACAAAATTTTGAAGAATGCCTATGACATTAGGTTACTTAGTAATGACAGTGAAATACCTATGCCAACTTCTTATTTATTATTCATTTTTTCATGTGCAAGATGCATGGTAGGTCAATTGAAATCACAGTGAGACACGGTCCAAGTTTTCCAGAAGACTTCACTAGAACTTTTAGATTTTGTCTGAAACAGAGAAAGAAGGCTCTATCAAAAAGCCAGAGGATGACCCGCTTTCAGAAAGGCAAATACTGAGTTTTATTTTTGCACTACAGTTTGCATTTGCTCTCTATCTCCCTAAACTTCTATTGACATTTCTCTTCCTTCATTAATGAGTGCACATCTAAACATATATTAGCTGTAAACTAAAAAGGAAAGGAAGACTGCTGGGAGAGGCACATATTTTCCCCATCTGGATTTGATTCAAAGGAAGGGTGAAATCAAGAAAACAGGGTTACAATAATGGTTTAAAGAACAGAGGGCAAAATACAATTGACATCTAGAAGAAAATACTAATTTTTATGCAAATAATCATCAATTAGGTGGCATGGTTCATTAATAGACTAATTAGGGAATGGGATCCAATCAGTAAGAAATGCTTTCAAGGTTTGTTGCTCTGACTCCTTGTGGTCTTAAACAAAATGGAGAAGTTTGAAGTGCTGCAGGATGTAGAATGAACTATTGCAGGAAAGCAAAAAACATTGAAAAAGCAGTCAGGGCTGGAACAGAGACACCAAAATGCGTGTATTCTTTAGGAAAAACAAATAGATGGAAAAGGGTATCTGATGATGTTATAGACTATGAAGACACGAAAAGGGATATGTTGGATAAAACACTCTGGACTTGTCAAAGTAATAGACATAGGAAAAAAAAAAAGACGCGCTGGAGCAGTTATAGAAATTATACATTAAAACTCCCAGATTATATCTGGACTTGGAGCAAACCGGGGCAATGGCACCAATATTTAATGAGGCAGAAGAGGTGAACAGATCCATATAATAGTTCTTCTGCTCAAGGTTTAAATATGCGTGTGTGTGTGTATGTATATATATGGTTCAGAAAAATGGGGTTCAGTTCACAATGGGTTTATCAAAGATAATTAATGCTAAGCTAATTTCTTTGATTTCTTTCCCTGATTTTAAGCAAAGGAGATTACTGACTCATCTAACTGCACATCTGCATATATAAGATAGGTTACCTTATGCATTAACAGCTGGAAAGACAGGAATTAGTAAAAGGACTGTAAATTAGTTAAGGAAACACAGAAAGATGTATAATGACAGACAGTATTGAAAGGGCATCTACTGAACTGGAGGAAGCTTGACAATAAAGCTCCCCAGAGATCAATTTGCAAAACTCCCTTAAATTCATAAGTGAATATGAATATGAATTAAGAAGCAGGAACAGTCAGTGGAAACTTAAAGATTACACAAAATTAGGAAGCACCACCAGTAGAAAGAAAAATCAAAATGTCATAGAAGTAAAATATCATGTTTCACGTAATGAACAGAAAATAGTAGTACGAAGTTTGAGTTAATAGTGCAAAAAAAATACTGTAAGTTGAAACCTAAACACAAACAAAAGGGAAAGGGAAAAAACCTGAAATGTATAGGCTGATTGGAAAATGGAGTTTTTCACCAACTAATTTGATGTAAATATGGAAACAAGTTATGCAGTTGTAAAGTAAATGCAAGCAAATAAATAAATAAGCAGACAATTTTTCTTTTTTCCCCCAGAAAGTATTAGTGTGAACACAGTGAAACCTCACTGGTACAGTAATTCTGATTTTCTTCAAGGAAGATTAACTTAAACTGGAAGAAGAACAAGGAAGGGCTATAGGGATGATACTGGGAATGAAAAGTAAAAATTCACATAGAATAAAAGATGTTTGCTTGCTCTACCCTGCCAAGACTGAATATGAATATGATTCCTCTGTAAAAATATGATCAGCAAAGCATATACACTGGAGATGAACTATTTAAGTCAAAAAGACAACACTGGCACAAGAACAAATAAGTATAAAACAGTCATAAATAAATTTATGCTGCAAATTAGAAGATTTGTAACTCCCAGGGCAGTAAAATTATTGAACAGCCAACCAGAGTCCTGAAGGACAAAAATAATTAGCTCATGTTAAGACACAGCTTTATCATTTTATATTATAATATATAGTGACAGTAGGGGACTGGACTTCGAGATTCCCTAGGCCGTTTTGTATTTTATATACCCATCTCAGAAGGGTTACACAGATACTCTTAGCTTGCAGAAAACTGGTGGGACTAGGCCAGTGATGAGAACATTAAGAGAAAGACAGAAAATATTAACTTGGTGCAGATCCACACTAAGGAATGAACTATCGCTTTCAAACTGGGGCCAGCTCTGCAGAGAATGGGCAAAGTCCATTTCTGTATGTGCATGTCTGCATGTGGGTATATTTCAAAATGATTCTGGATAGGGAAAGGAGACATAGAAATAATAATACATTTCTGCTTAGTTCTTCTGCATAACTCGCTTCCCTGTCCCCAGTTACTACACTGCAGAGATCAGCATTCCTTCTACTAGCATGGAAAAACCATTCTTTAGATATGTACTGCCTGCTTCATTCCTATTTAAATACTAATGCACTTTTTTCTTTTTTATATTTTTTCTTTATTAATTTTAACTAATAACAACTGACTTGGGCCCTTTGGTATTAGCACCTACGCTGCTGCGTGATAAAATTCTGTTGGGCTACGTGTAGAGACCTTGAAAATATCCATTTTGTAACATGCGTTGTTCTGTGGGTGTTTTTTTTGTTTAGTTTTTTTTTTTTTGGTTGGTTTCTCTTGTTTGTTCTTGTTTATTTGCTTGGTTTTGTTTTTTTTTCCTCCTTTTTTTTTTGGTTGGATGGTTTGTTTGGGTTTTGTTGGTGTTTTTGGCTTCATTTTGTCTTTTTTTTTTGCTATCTTCAGATACTGCTTCGAGATAGTGAAAAGTGGTTTTCCTTTCATGAACTTTAAGCATGTGGCAGTGATCAAATGGGTACAGCTGTCCTTTAAGGACATTGGCAATTATTGTCATCATACCTCTGTTAGGCAGTTCAAATTGCTTAAAACTTTGATAATGATTACTTGACTGCATTTAAATGAAGGTCGTTTACCCTTCCATTCCCTACTTATATAGCGTCTTTCGTGCAACATGCCTCAAGGCCCTTTCCAAAGAACACTAATCAGTACACAAAATTATATTGAAGCAAATAACCTTGTCACAAATTCCATTACACAGTAAAAGCTAAATAAAAAATAATAGCTTTCCTGTCTATATTTAAAAATATATATCCACTTACTGTCAAGCTTTTCAAGTGAAGAGAATGCCACAGAAGAGCACAAATCCTACTGCAGAGCAAGGAAATGAAAAGTAAACTATTGCTATGACACACACAACCAATACTTGCCCTACCTTACCAATACAATAGGCAATTGCAAAAATCAATTTTTTTTTTAATGCTGGCTCATTTTAAACTCAAGAAATTTTCAATGAGAATTTCAAAAGAGCTGAAGCCATGTCCAAGAGAGGCAGCCAGCCAGTGGAACAGAAATCGCTTTGTCTCGCAATAATAACTGTTTTAAAATTTGACTGAGACAAGATCAGCATTTACTTAAATGAGAACACTAACCATTTTGCTCAGTCTGCAGTTCAAAACAGAAAAAGGTTTTCTTCCCATAAATAAAGGTAATTTCTTATCTATGCACACAACCAACCTCCTACACTAGGTCAGACAAGTGAATGCACTTCCCTTACTTGCAAGCCCAGACAGGAGAAAAGATGACTCCCATTCCATGGTGGTCTTGTTGGCCTCTTACTGGCAACCCTGACACTGACTATAAATACAGCAGTCTCCACAAAATCCATCTGGCTCTTTGAGTTGCTACAAATTGACATAAATAAAAGTATCAAGAAAAAACTCTCTGGAAATTACCTTTCCTCCTAACCAAACAACTTATTTGATCTACTTTAGTGGCAAACTCAGCCCTTCCCTTGTTACAAGCCTGGGACCATAACAGAAACTGCAGAAAAACTATGCTTACAAGAACCTAAAATGACAAAAAAAATATCTTAGTTCACAGATGGATGTAGCATTGTACTTATAGCATTATCTGTGCTGCAGTGTATCACACGCACCACAAAAACTCAATAATCTCACTTGCAGGTATGTTCTATGGTAGTTTCTCATCTGAAGAAGCAGAAACAAAATGAAAACAACTGAAACCCTTCCGAGTGAGAAAACATCTAAAAAAATCACAGGACAAGAGCCACCCCATATCCTATATAATTTAGCTTTTTTTTTTTTTTTTTGGTTGACAGAAATATAACAGGGAAGGAGAAGGGATGAAAGATTAAATACAAGGGAGAGCAGTAAAGATGTCTAGAAATAAGAGGCAGATTCACTCAAAGCTCTTACCCAAGTATTTGCCTTATTGTTGATTTTAGCTTCTGAAAAAATGAATAAGTTGAAGTAATAAAACACAAATTAAATAAGAGAAACACGGTATTTGGAAAACTGATTTTAAAATTAGAGAGAAAACAACCGAAATACAAATAAGTAAAACTCTCACCGCACAGTAGTTCACAAAATGCCTGTGCTTAAAGTGATGAAACAGTTTTTGTACAGAGAGTCCTGGTTGCCAACATTTGCAGAGTCTGTCATACTCTACGGTGATCGTTTCACATACAAAACCAAACACAATTTTCTTTTGGAAGCTGCAGACCTCTTCTGCAATTCCAACTGAAATGATTTACTGGCCAACTGACACTTCTTGAATTAATTCTTCTTCAAGTATAACCTAGGAAATTTCATCTCCAATCAGTTATGTCAAATTTGACAGCCTCAGGTGAAACGTCTCCTTTCTTAATTATTTTATTATCCCATTAATTCTCCCATTCATTAGTTAAAGTCCCATGTCCCCCTCTGAAGAATTTCTCTTCTTCCTTGGTGTGTATTACTTTCAAGAACCTCAAATAAACAATGTCCTCCCTTGGCTATCTCTTCACTATGCTAAATACATTTCACTACTGTCACCTCCCTTCAGGAGCTAATGCTTATAAATCAGTTTTTTCTCTATATTTCTTTTAGTGACAATTCCAGAAGGAATCACCACAGCTAGAAGAGCCCGATTCTCACTACTGTGTGCTATGACAGTTAAGTATACATGCTTCTCCCCCATCCCCACCAAAAAAGTAATCTTGAAAACTGTACATTGCAAACTGTATCTTAGCTTTTACCTACTGCTCCTTTATATGAGGTGACAATTAAAGGTTAAATTTACCATGTTGCAAATCTGTTGATCAAAAAAGCAGTGTGTCTTTTGGTGCCTATGCTGAAGATAAGATAGAGATACCACTCCCAAATTGCTGATCCCTGGCACAGGCTGCCCAGGGAGGCTGCCCAGGGAATCTCCGCTCCTGGAGACTGTCAAACCTCAACAGGATAAGGCCCTGACTGACCTGATCTAATTTTGAACTAGCCCTGCTCTGAACAAGAGTTTGGGCTGGATGACCTCCAGAGGTCCCTTCCAACCCAACTTGCTCTCTGTGAATCACTTAAGAATTTTTGATCATTCCAGAAACACAGCATAGTACCTCAAATCAGCTGTGTGTTGAATTCCCCATTAGATTTTATATTGTGTTATTATTTCTCTTACAGTCTGATAACAGATGCAAGAAGTACAAAGACCGGACCTCTTCTCCCAGCAATATTGCCAGGAGATTTAAAAGATTAGTCAGCTTCTTTTGGACTGTAGCCATTTTTACAAATTGTGAGAACAGAGAAGATAGATGGATCAGGCTGGAACAGGGAAATGACCTCAAGGGAATATATAAGACAGTCACCAGTACAGTAGCCATATCACCTGCAATGGAGTAAAACACGAACCTATCCATTGATTTGGATGATTCCAGAAGGCTAACGGTCAGCGAAACCGAGTGTCACCACCTTTGCCAATTATCTTAGCTCTTTCTGGAACACAGGTTTCAGCTGGCTTTGAGAAGGGATTACATATGTTCATATTGCTCCCTTCCAATACTGAAGGCAAAAATGGAGCTTGTCTTTTCTCAGACAGTCAATACATAAACTAGAAATACTGCTGGCAATCTAGTGGAGGTTAGAAGTGGCTGAATTTTCACTACTTTGTCTAAACTTTCTCAAGAATATCCTTATTTCTGCAGACTAAATTGGAGGATCATATACTTCATCTTTTTTAAGACCTTCCTGTCCTTTTGCTACTCAGTTATGGCAAATCATCAAACCACTGCAATACCGTTTCCCTGACACAAGGATCAACTCATCGCTTTTGGGGACAGTCCCTGCTCACAGAAGTATAGAGATTATTTTAGACACAAGTGGAAATGGCGGAGTCCCTTTGTGGTTGGCTTTCACTAGCCTAGAATCTAATACAGAATAAATATGCTAAGAGCTCCAAGTCAAGTGCAGGATGCTTCTATATAAAGGAAAAGAATAAAACATAGAACTATCAATGACAGCACAATAAAAATAAAAAACTCACTTAAAAATAGGTATCAAATCAATTAAGCACAAAACCTGAGAGAGAAAAGTAATCAAGGCTACCAAACGCTTAATTCTAGAGATAATGAGCATCACAGCCCTGAGTTGGCAAAATAAGTATATAAATCACTACAAAACCTTGTGTTTTTTCCAGTACGAACGGACATACCCTGAAGTCAAATCAAAATTTCTTGAATTGGCGTTTGACAATCAAGACAGCAGCTTGAAAAACTGGTTCTTTAAAAATGCTTTTCCTTAGAGAAGATTCACATTGGTAAAGTTTTTCACAATTACATTTCCTCTGGAACTAATTAAAGGATAACATTTTTCATTATCATGTTTTAAGAAGCTGATTTTCAAACGTTGTAGAGATACAATTAATGTTTAGAACTTTAGGCTAGGATGACAGAATATGTTATATTGGAAAGTACTTTCAAAACAAGTTGAAAATATACCAAAAACTGAGCAGATTACAGGCTCTCAAAAGCAGGCCAATATTTTTATTTCTTCTACTATTGTTTAAATTTTTTTAATATGTCTAGACAAAGAATTCGGTTTTAAAATAAAAATTCAACTCTTAAATCTTATCCACTCAGGAAGAAAAAAAAAAAGTTAAAGTTTCATGGTTGAAGATGCAGTGATTATTTTGATTATGTGACAATTGCAAGTTTTGAAGAGGCCAGGTTTATTTTTTGCTTTGCTGCAAATGTAATACATATTTTTGCCTCTGCTACAGAAGCTCAGAGAGCCTGACTAAAGATTGCACATAAATCCCATAGTACTGTCTACATTCTTGAATGTCAACTGTCATGCCTCTCAGCTGCTATCATATAATATATACTGTCTTAAAAGCAGTCACCACAACACAGCCACTTCTGGAGTAGAGTGACATGTGCTATTAACACATGGCAGATTATGATCCCTGTGCAGAAGAATGCTGTCTGTCTGAAAGTACTACTGGAGAAATACAGGTGATCTCCAGTAAAAGACAAACATAGCATCTTCATGACAGAAAAAAACCAAACCATGCAACTCAAAACTATACATGTCTAAGACTATAACTACTTACGATCTCACTTATTCAAAAGCTTGTATATCCAGTAGCCAAGTAACCTTATCACACTGTCTGGAGAATCGGCTTAAGATATCTCAGTGGGACTTAGAGCATCCAGACATAAACTGGCTGAACTGTTAACCTGAAGAAACCATTCAGTATTGCCCTAGAATTAATTAGTTCCACTTTAACATGGAAAAGGGTTTCAGTGGGAAAAATGCCAGAATGAGAGCCATCAAAACAGACCTGTGGTAATCACTAGAGAGCAGGAGTATTAATCTATCTGATTAATCTGTTGAGCTGTAATAGTTCCTTAAGGGCAGTGTGATGAGTTGGCAACTGAACCTGGTGTCATTCTTCTGTCCCCTGTTCCAGAAGGATACAGGTCTGTACAAGAAAGCTTGATGGCAACAGCAGTGCTTCCTATTTGCCCTGATCGGAACTGGTTCAAAGCTGCTGGATACTTCTCTAAACCCACTAGACGCTACCTTTGCTAAAAATTTTGCAATGCTTTCACCAAAAAAAGTGTCTTTGGCAACATTAAACAGGGATTTAATGAGATGAAGTTAGCAATAATACAATGCAAAAGCTATCATGGAAGACAACCCTGATACAAGAATAAAATATACTCTGATTATAAGCTCTATCAGAAGAAGTCTCCCTGACAGAAAAGCAGCAGAAATTATAAAAAAAAAAAAAAAGGAGGAGAAAAGTTACAGAGTAAGTATGATTATAAGTGACCATACAGCGACTGTCAGCCTTTACCTACATTAATCAGGTGTGCTACATTAGTACACCTTAACATTTTTGGCTTCTGTTGGGTATCTGAATATTGTAAGCCACTAGCTCTGAAGTCGGAATGAGATTTCACTGTATTTCAGAGAAAATTCCTTGCCCCCTCCCCTTCCCTCTCCCCACCCCCCACCCCGTCCCCGTTGAAGACAAGAAATACTTTATCTCATCTTCTGGTCCCTAGGAGAAAATGTACTAAAGCTCTCTAAAACTGAGGTTCTGGAGGAAGCATGATGCCAGAGACAACATTAACTGCCAACCTCCAATAAGGATTTTGGTGAATAAGCAGAAATGTTCATGGTATAGTAAAATCCTACAAGCATTTGGACTGACACCCATACGCGAAAACTAAGACAAATGCCTGTTATTGCCAATCTGCAATTAAGAATCTCACAGGCAAGATATGAGACAAAGGAACAGATAGCAAATCATTAACAAACAAATGAAATAGAGAATATGGAACAAAAATTTAACACATCAAATTATTCCAAGAAAACACAAAATTATCCTAGTGACATAGAGTTCAGAGAACGTGTGGGTGCTGAATCATCAGGAGCTATAATTACATCTGTCCAAACTACTGATGTAGGAAATGCTCACACAATTCTGTCAGCACTTAAAAAGACAGTATTTCCTACTAAACTAAACAGAAACCTAACCTATCATAATTAGCTTGCCTCTGCTTGGCAGCTGCATATGTGTAGAATATTTCTAAAAGGGAACCAGGTCACAAAGCATCTATTGAGCATCTTTTCTTTTACTCATTGACTTCCTATTTTTCCTCTGTGCATTACACATTTTTCCCCTCCTCTGTTGGCCATCTCAGCTCTGGAATCACAGTGGGAGTAAATCATTTTGCAGTTTCTGACCCAGAGTATTGATTCAATGCCGTGAAAGATGCCATTCAGTTATAATCAGTAACTAAACCATAAAACTATATTACTACTTACTTTCATTCATTCACCCCAGTAACATGACTAAACACCTTTAACTTCTTTCATCAACTCTCTACAATAGCCACTGTCATACCAACAAGACAAAAAGTAGAGAAAAAAACCCAGTTATAAAGTCACAACAGGCCTTTTAGAGAGTGATTTACATGTTCCCTTGTGTAAAATAATAGCAGACAGCCCTTTAATATCCTTCTTTGAAAGACAAATTTCATTTCTTTACCTATAATTTTCAAATGGACACATACCATTCTCTTAACCTTTCATAACAGACTTGTTTCCTATTCTTTCCTGTGTCTGTATACAGACACCAGACTCCCATGAAATATCCCATTAGTCCTACTTGCTGAATTCTGGTTTTGCCTAATGTCACCGTTCATTACCAGAGACAATTTAACCCTCAGGTATTCTGCCATAGCTGAGTAAATAGAAAAGACCAAAAATTACTTTAGAAAAAATATTTTCTCAGAAAAAGTCTAGAAAAAAATTATAAGTCTCCTTTTTCCATGTTTTTTTTCCCCATTGTCAATTATTCCAAACCCTGTTTTCCCATTTATTTAGCCTCACATTAGTAATAAAAGAAAAAATAATCTCTTAACTCTACAAGCCCATAAATCATAAAGAATCTTTTAGATAAACATAAGATGAATTCTGATGGAGCCAATCACTGAACTTGGAAGTGATAAAAATACAGGTAAAGAAATCAGTTCTATCTCCTCTTGCATGGCTACCCTGTGCCTTGTCTACCCAATACAGCCAGGAAGAAGTAAAACCAGTAACAAGTATTTCCAACACAGAGGAGAGGAAAAGGAATCACAATCAGAAAGAAATTTCTTGAAATACTTTAAACAGAAATTACTTTACTTACAGGAAACCAATAAAGATGGAAAAACAAGCAATTCAAATTGCATGTTGATGGATCTCATCCATTACTTGCAGAACCTAGTAAAAGACTGCCCTGAGAATTACTCTGCGTTTCACTGTTCAGTCATTCTGTGTTTGTATCTCTACAATGAAAGGGTGTACCTAGTGGAATAAGTTTCAAGTCCAAGAGTCTTTACTGGAAAAACTGTAGACCTGACTCTACCAATGAACCAAAAAGTTTCAAAGGCTTGCCTTTTTGTGGAGTCTCAGCACAAAGACACTGAAGAGGCCAGCAAGTACTGTCTGAAAGAGTTATCATCTCAACTGCAAAGGATAACGAAAAAGAAAAAAATCTTCCTTTGGCATAAAGAGCAAAAATAAAATTATAAAGATATGTCTTGAAATACAAGCCAGACATTTCACATGAAATAGTTCCTGTCTATTGTTAACTTCAAATGAAGATGATCTAGGACACCTTCTTCTTCCTCCCTTTTAAAATTCTATTAAACACATCAAATTCAAATCATGAGAATCTCGTATGTATTAGAATGGGAACAGTAGCTTCTAAGTTGAGAGAAATAACTCTGAAGGATGAAAAAAATAAGTTCCCTTACCCCAAGATGAATCCTTTAGTCTCTCTTCCTCAATTCCATCCTTCTTAAGATGAAGCTTGGAAGAAGAATCCATAGTTAGATGGATACAAAAAGTTCTTCCCACCCATTAAAATGTATTTTTCAGCAAAAGAGAATTCAAGGGAAGAGTGAAAATGGTTTGAGGTTGAGCTAAAAGTTAGTTTTATAGCAGCCAGCCAAGTCAAATCCAAACAACCTCTTCTCTCTCTCTCTTTTATCAGAATATAATCTGAGGAATGTTGTAGATCAGAGACTCAAAGGAATTTTGAACCCTTGATATGCCTAAACAGCTTGTGTTATCTAACTGAGAAGCAGTGGGGTAAATCTTTTGTAGTAACTCATACTCTTTGCCTAAGTATTTGTAAAGTAATCATGTTCAAATATGGATAACCCATTTAAACCACAAGTTCTTTGGGATCCTTAGTGTTGGGGTAAAAGTCTAGCATGACAGCATTTAACTCATATCTACAGAGAAATTATGTGGAAGAGCTGTGGCGAACTAAGGTTTATAGCAGGAACGATTTGGGACTTGGCTGCTGTATTATGCCAAGTCCCACATGTGAGTCATTTCATTCTTTCTTTTGGAGGACTGATTAATCCCCTGCCACTACAGCAGCAGCAAGTTGTAAGATACTTTAAGTGCACCAAGCTGTTCCCAGTGCTATTGCCAAATAAAGAAAGAATGGTTTCTTTGATGTGAAGAAAAGTTACATTCCTTCCTCCTTCAATTGCTAGCAGTGTTGAAAAACTACTTTGGTGAATGGCTAGATACCACTAAAAACTTGTTACACAACATATCAGAAATCTCATTCAGATCAAGCAACAGAGATAGGGAGATCAGCAGGGGCAGAAAATCAAGGAAAAAGTAAAAAAGAGAAATAAATGAATAAAGTACTTTCATGAAACTTTTCTTGTTTGACAGAAGGGCTGTAAGCATGTCCAGTGTATTTTAAGTGTCTCATCCGGTAGAGATGATAATTAAGAGAAAGGGTATGTGAAGAAATACGTGTGAAAGATATTGTGTCCACTGCTAGGAAGGCTGGAAGTGCACAGGCACTGGACAGGCACACAGGGACTGGACAAATTAATTTCTCCACTCAGAATGCAGTGACAATAGGTCTGCCCAAGATGTTTTCCAATATAAGCCATGTTTTATAACAAATCTGTAAAGTTTCAGAGTGCTACAGAAAGCATTACAGGAATGCAACTCATACTACTGGTCAACGCAGCTTCTGTAAGTAGCAGTTGCAATAAATAATTGAAATAATATATACTGCTGATTTGCAGTGAAGTGAAAAAGCCCTACTGCAAGTAACAGAGAACTACAGATACCGCTTAAGACACGGACATTAAACACTTTACTCCTGAGACATACAATGCCTTCAATTGAAGACCAAATCCTAGCTGGCGAGAAAAGAATAGAATTACAGCTCAGTTGTGTCTGAGAATCCATGATAATGTATTGTAATCTAACAAATAACATTTAAATAAATGTTGTTCAAAAGCATTACCTTCTCTGAAGATCCATAATATACTGAGTTGTTGTGCTTCCCTATTTATGTGCTACAGGTATTCTAACAGCTCTTGTACTTTGTAGCATACTGGAAGCTCATCTCATAGATGTTTAGCCCAAAGTTCTCAATAGTATGAGCTACAGCTCCTCCTTAGAAGTCTCCAAAATTACTGTTCATTTCCCAAGGCCCTGTTGACAATCCTCTACTCTAGGAACCCTTTCAAATTGTTTTGTGCTTTCTGGACAACATTTATTAATTAGAGGGGAAAAAAAAATGATGTTTTGCTTCACCTACACTATTGTTGCAGAAACAGCTATCTTTGCCAGTTACAACACTGGACTTCCTGAAAACAGACTAAAAACCCCAAGAAATGCTGTCTCCTCTGCTCTGTGCAAACATACTCACACACAAAATTGTTCTGTTTGCAGTAAATAATTAAGAGATGAATTACATATTTTTGATACAATATTTTCTAATGATCTGATTGCTAAAATACTGGGGGATGGAGGCACCCACTCTCCAAATTCAGTGGGATAACAGTCTTTGCCGTGGACCCTGAGCTTATCCCTTCGAGTTACAAAAACAAAAACCCCAGAGAACTGGCAGAAAAAAAAAATATTGCATTTTTGTTGGCATCAAAACGGAGGAACTTTTAAACTATTTCAGCTGAAATCATATGATCCAGTAGCCTGGGGGAAGGGATATTAATAGCAAACAGGGCAAAGAGGAGAAGAGAACAACTTTCCTCAGCCCAGAGCTAGGCAGCAGGCTCTCCACGGCTCTTCTCCACCATCCATCTGAGCGCACAGGGCCAGCAGGGTGGGAAGCCCAGTGGCAGTGAGCTCGCAGAAGCAGCGTTAGGCTTCAGGGCTCTGTAGCTCCTGACAGCCCATCCCAACTGCAGCTACAGACTCACACCACAGCCCTTCAGATGCCAGCCGACCCCGCTTTTGATCATAGCTCATTTGAAGAGCTTTTAGGCTACTTCTGCAACAGACTGTGTGCTGTTGTACTCAGGATTGGAAACAACAACCAAGACAGCACTGAAAAAAGTAAATTGGCCATGAGCAAGTCCCTATCCCCTATTTGATATTGGTAGCATATTCCTTTAATGAGGGGCAAGAGAGAACTAAAAAAACCCAACAAAACAACCAAGGAAGTTGGAGGAATGCATACATCGGCCAACAAGCTGAATAATCACAAAATGGGGAAAAACCCTGATCCAAGCATTAATAATTCAATTAGTATTCATTGAAATAACATTGATTTTAATTAATTTATTTCACATCACGGTTCATCCTATGTGCTTTCTACTACAGCTTAAAAATCATTAGTGTATGATCCTGCTAATTACTCATATCTTTAAAAATAACAAAAAGGAGACATAAAATTGCCAAATAAATATTTTAAAGCCTCAAACAGTCAATAAAGAAAAATGAAGTGTAATTGCTTGTCACTGTGGATTACTAACATGGAATACACTACCAGGTTGCCAGCTATATTACACATGTAATTTGATTCATCGGAACTTCAGTAGATTAAAATAAAGGTAAAAAATGCCTCACCCACCAAAGTATATACCTACCAGCTTGTATTTGCACAATACAGTTTATGAATGTTCTGAAGCACACTTTTCATTTATTCTACTGCTCTGAGCTCATCCAAAATACACAGGAACAATACCCCATACATGTTTCTGTCTGAAGCAGGCCCAGTAGATTGATAGAGAATATCTATGTCCATCACAGAGCTTTGCTGGAGATGATGCAGAACAAGGCACATTTCTAAAGGAAACTCCAAAAGCCACTGTAATTCCTTAAACTCTGTGCACCACAGCCAGGCAGAGGCTACATATGAGAACTGCACTTCTCTGCTTTAGGATAATTTCTCTTTTTCACATTAGGTAATGTTGACACTCTGGCTTTGGACTTTTAGCAGCACACTCTACCAGTGGGTCCTTACCAAGATGGATAAAGAGGGATGCATAGGCAAATGTAATTTGATAGAAATCAGCAAGACCAGTCTGAGCTTCCTGGCATACAAAATTGATTTTATAAAGAGATAAAAATAAATACATTCCTCTTTACATTCTCCTGTCATTACACTTTATGTCATAGTAATATAGTGAATCCACAAATTTTGCTATTTTATTTTATTTTACAACATAATGAGGAAATTTCTGATTTTGGATACAGTCAGATGTTCCATCTAGTTGGGTAATTAGTAATAAGAGATAAGACAGTCTAAGCACTTGTTTTTTAAACAAAGGTTTTTTTGCTTCCTATACGTCTCTAATTAAGCTCAGTCAATTTTTATTAGTTTCCACAGGTTTAGATTTCATTGCAAGGCAATCAAAATACTTTAAATCTTTTCACTGTCAGTCATCTGTCTTTGCCCAAGACAGCCTTTCACATCACAGCTTTTACCTTATTCTCCAACAATGCTCATACTTGTTCTCTTAATTGATACTTGTTTACACTAACGATTTCTGCTATGTGTGAAATACTTTCATGTGTAAAATCAACTGCAAGTAGCATTTCTCCATCTCCACCCCAAACTCATTATCTAAATGCTACAGGTTACTCCACATTTCTATATACACAAAACACAGAAGTGCTGATTTTCTTGTTTAGTAACAGTTGTGGTCACCTTAGGTGTGCTGGCAGTTCAGTAAGGGGCACAGCCTGCCACAGCACATTATCACAGGATAATAGGAGAGAAGAATTTACATTCCAGATACCTTTCAAAAATACCATAATTGGCTTATCAACAGTACTCAACCAAGCTCAATATAAAGCTCAGACACAAGCTTATTTTATATATGCATACCTGTCTAAATACATACTTGTATGGATAGCTATCTCTTTTTTCCCCACATCACGTGCAATATTGAAATAAATTATTTTCTCCAATGGCATTACACACCTTGCACCAGCTTGCAGGATGTAGGTACAATAAGCACTATCACTTAAAACACAGAAATCTTTGCACACCATGTTTGTGAACAACCTCAGTGCACTTCACTTTCCGCAGAAGTATGTACTTGTTAAAGCTCTTTTACCTGAAAAAAGAAAAACACTAATAGCACCATGGGAGTTTCAAGAAAGGCAGGCAAATTATGATCACATTTGCCATCTAATTTTCTCTCTGAGGCTTGTTCAAACAGTGCAAACATTGTACTCCTCTTCTTCATTTGCTCTGACAAGCAGGATGACAACTAATCACCATCAAGAGCTTTCCTACTCTCCAGGCCTGTTTTCTGTTTATCTGATTTGATGCCTTCCAGCCAAGGAAACTGTTAGCCTTCCCTGCCACCACAACTGAGAAGGCCAGCTCTCCAAGGCCAAATTTTAACTAGAAGTATTTTAGGGTGTGAATCCACAGTGCTAAGCGGGAACAAAACGAGTTATTTCTGCTGTGCGGTTGTGTGATAGCACCACCAGTGAGTTTTGTATAGGGTGACAAAACACCTGAGGGATGCAACAAAACTTGGAGACTGACATAGAAAAAATTAAGCCCAAGGAAAAGGGAGGTATCCACTACCCTCTTCCTTCACTTTCCCCAAGAGACAGATCTCTTATCTACCTAAGCATTGCCATCCAAGTCTTCAAATGTTCAAATATAACACACAAAAAAAAAAAAAAAGAAAAGAAAAGAAAAGCCTGAAGAATACTGAAAAGTTACTCCAAGGATGTGAGTCCTTTGACAGATCTTCTTTCCGAAACTATCGCACTGATTGGCCTTGATAAGACTCGGTCACACAATCAAATTACCTTGGCTTAACGAGTTAAGCCAGTGTCATTGTCCACATCCCTTCTTCACCCAGAGCCTAAGCAAGACAGCACAAATGGAAATGAAAAAGCCATATGACCTCACATGCCCATTGGGCTAAGATAGCACGCAGTAGATACCATTCCTTAGCAGATGTATAAGCCATAAAGATTCCAGATGGGCCACTTTTTATAAACCTAAAAGGGAAAATGATATCAAAACTATATTTAATAACGTAAAAAATATGTGTGCACATGCAATTAAAAGACTCAGTACAACTGATCCCTGCTGTTCAGAGGTCATCTCAAAACTGGATAGTATGTTAAGCAACATATATGGCATAAACAATCACCAAACTTTTCATTGCTTTAGCTGTCCAATACTGTCTAATTTCTGATAGTGTGAAAGAAATAATGTCAACAGGCAGCAGGCTAACTCCAGATTCATCAGCTTTAAGGGGTCTTGATCTTTACATTGATCAATCCCATGCTAAAAATTCTTTATTTTTCTTTATAAGCAATTGAAAAATGCAGCTAGGCTTTGACAGAAGGTACACACTCTTACCATTACTTCTGCCCCTTTGCCCACAGGCAGCAGCCTATCACCCCAGCCAATGTCGCCAGTGTCACTAACCAGCACCCCTGCACCAGATTTAGCTACACAATATACTGACATTATAAAGCTGCTTGGCTCAAACCCTATGCTACTTTTTGAAAGGTTATTAAATATTTTCCTGGATCTTGCAATCCTGCTGTTTACACATATAATCAAACAGTCTGCACTAGAATACATTTTGAGACAGGTGATTGTTCATGAGAAATTGTAAGAACTTGTCCTAATAGAGAGTAGGGAGTGCATGGGGCATGGGGGTGTTGTTTTTTTTTTTTTTTTGGGGGGGGGGGGGGGGTGGGGTGTTGTTTGGTGTTTTTTTTAAGCCTACTCAGGAAAAGATGTAGAAATAAAGTATGACAAAGGAAAATATCTTTAGAGCCTCACATTTGGCAAAGGGATAAAACAGCCCATGCATAACCTATACCACTTCTTACAAAAGCACTATTTGAAACACAGAGGAATTTTGCAAACTAAAGTCTGCAAAGGTTCCAGTGGAAGAAGACATAACAATTCTCTGGAAAGAGGTTGGTGTACTCTTGGGAGGGATAAAGAAGGGAAAAAAAAACATTCCCCTTGATCCTGCTGCTTCCAAGAGTACTTGCAATTTCCATTTCTTGAAAAAGATTTAGGGGACAGAAACAACAAGGCTGTTGTCTCTGCTCCATGTTACATGGGGGTCTTCAGTTTATTCCCTATTACAATGACAAATATCTTCATGGGAGTAAGAGGTTTCCCCACTTCACTCTGCCGTCTATGCATCACACTAGTCTATGGGCTAAGGAGGTGGATTTTACTGATTTAATGATAGATCTGGTAGCCTAATGGATTTTAGATTAGACCAGTCCACTCTCATGTCACTATGTAATCTTTGTAAGTGTCTGAGCCTGAAAATGTTCAGTGGTAGAGCTAAACTACTTTCTCCAAATACTTCATATGTTATTTCTATAGACTATGATACTTAAATGGTCCCTATCAAATTCACAGATGTCTTTTCCTTTAGCTATTATTGATGTTTTCTGGTGGTTGGCTCATCTGTGATTTTAATATGTAAAGATCAACTAAGCCACTATCCCCAGAATTGCAGGACACTGCAGAGCTGCAAAAGATGAGCTAATAGATTTTTTTCATCTCATCTGCTTCACAGCATTGATTTGAAGGATCTTAAATTCTGAGCTTTCAGATCAGAGACAGATGTTTACAGAAAGAAGCTGAAACCCAAAAGTAACTTTAACAACTAGTATGCTGTGCAACTTCAGTGACGTCAACAGAATCAAGTGGGAGGTAAATCAGTGCGTGGTTTTGGCAGCTTTCCCTTTTCTGCCAATTAGAACAATCAGATTCTAAATTTCACATTGAGCTAGAAGAAATTAGCAGCGTTACCTTGGTCAAATGTTAAAGTAAATAGCACTTGAAGCGTTAATCATAATTGCAGTTTTACAAGTCATTCATATTGCATTTCCATTGGCTCATTTTCCCATGCTTACCACCGTGAATATATTTTGATGAGCGACATCTGCTTTGTTTCTGCCAAAGGAGAGAGCTGGGTCTCAGCTGCTAAAGCAGCAGGCTGCCAAAGCAGCTGGACTCACCTTCCCCAGAGAAGCCTTCTGCTGCTTGTGGGAGGCACTTGGGTACAGAGGAGCGGAGCAGGTGCGAGGACATGGTAAGAAGACAACTGGTTTCAGACCAAGTGGTGGGGAGAAGCAGGCAGGGTGCAGAGATGAGCGAAAGGCAGAATCAGGCTCCCAAGCAAGGAAACACATTTGAACCCTTTGCTGATTCTTAAATGGCCCATAGAGGATATAATTTAAAAATTGTTATAGCAGAAAAGGGGTTATTTCTAAGGACACAACAGCTTTCTTGCTGGAGAGGCATTATGATTTAGAAACAGTACTGTAATTAATTTCTAACTACAGCCACTATGCTATAAACAAGCACAGACTGCAATACTTTCCAAGTTATTCAATGCTTGCTGAAGATGATGGCAAAATTAAATTAAAAATGTAAGCGATATATTTTGAAATGTGATCATTTCAGCTTAATATAGTTTAAGTGAGATCTCTTTCAATACTGTAGATGCATCAAGCATTTTCTTCTCTTTCCCCTCCTTTTTGCTCTGCTGACCTCTTTGAGGCCAGCTCAGACTCAGTGCAGGTGTCTCCAGTAAACACCCTTCTATGCTGCATGGGATTGCATGCAAACTCTCTTGTGAGAAGGGGAATGCCAGAGACACGATGACAGTACATGGGAAAGAAAGCACCACTAAGCACCTACAAATGACCAAGAGCAGTTATTTAATAGGAGTTAAACTCAGAGTTCATTGAAGGCAATGGGAACTTTGTTACCAACACCGATAGGACTTCAATTTTCGCTATGATATTGGCATATGATCAAAGCCAACTGACTTCAAAAAGCCTCATCATTATACTTCACATGCAATAATGCTGGGTGGTGCTTGAAATAATTTTAGATTACAATTTCAACTGGAAGTCTTTTCAACTCTGTTTTCCCTTTAAAGGTAGGTTTCCTTATAAAATAACACCAGTATTCTCCTCCATTTGAACATTGCATGAATATCTGTATTTCCAACACATCATAGCAAGTTTTTTACAGCTTGGTAGGTTACCAGGAATTAAACATCCCACACCCTTGCAGTGACTTGCACACCACAAATAAGGATATGCAAGAATAGACTGTAGTATAAAGGAGTCATGTGGAAAGAGGAATAGGAAATGCAAATATTTTACTTTGTCTTACTATCACCAGGTGGTTTTCAGAGGAACAACCAGCTCACAAATACAAAGCGAAGTACAAATACTAATAATTCTTATCTTTTGTCTTTATTCTATGTGCCTGAGTTAACTATTTAAATAAACATTAACAAGTGAGCTAAAGTAAAATGACATTTCATTTTTTGATCTTCCAAAATGTCACATGAGCATTGTATACAGTGGGCCAGTCACAAGAAGACACATCAAATAAAACAAGAAGGATTTACTTCCTGTTCACCTACTTGCACAGTCTATCTCTAAAGCAAAAATAACATCCCCAAGTCTTGCTGAAGAGAGAAAAGCGTATTTCTGTCTTTGAAAGAGACACTACTATAAGTCCACTACCAAGCCACATTAGACTGCTAATATAGCCAAGTGCAATAACAGCATGTCAAATCAAAGCACCCAGGCTGCTGGGCCCTCAGTTCTGCTTGTATGTACATTACCGCATTCACATGGTGGTCCAGGGTATTGTGCACCAGCCTGGTCAGTCCAAAGCACGCTTATCACACTATCATCATTCTTCCACTCGAAGTTAAAAATCTAGCTAAGCCTATATTGTGCTTAAAAAAAAAAAAAAAAAAAAAAAAAATCTTTCCAGAGTGGATTTTTTCCAAGTTCAATAAGAAAGGTATTGTATCAAGTGGCAGTAGCTAGGCAGTCTTTATTGGGCTCATAAAAGATTATGATTTTGCCTTATTGTCTGTATAAGTGAATTTCTTAAAATATCATTTTTAAAATGGCACTTCTTCTTCTCATGATAGTGTTTCTTTAATATATTAACTTTTCCAAAACCCATACTTCGACAGTTCGGCAATTTTCTAGTTCATTTTAAATCAGTTTTTGACAAAACAATACCAACAGTACAGTAACTGTCCCAGCTGAATTTCAGAATTTATGTTTCTTTTTGAAATACCCTCTTACTGAATAGTTTAAGCAACTAATACAATTCTTCAATTTTAAAGCCAAAAGAATCACATTAAGCACTAAGTTCACGGGGAAGGGCGAGGACTAGTGATAATGTTGATAGCAGATTCTGGTTTTAATACCAGAAAAGCTTTTTTAAAATCAGTAATTCATTGTAATTTTCATGATTCATGCATACCTTACTATATGGATTTGTAGTGATACTTTCAATGCTTTGACATACACACATGCAGACATATATATATCTATATACAACTATGGAAATACAGAAGTGTGTAAATATATGTATGTATATACACATACATCTACACAGACACATACATACAAGTATGTAACCCATTGCTGTTTATTTTCTCTGTTCTGGTTAAACAATAATGAACAAAAAATTTTACAGAAAGTCACTACTATCACTTATTCTTAAGGGCTAAATAAGATGCAATAGCTAAGTTTAGCAGAACCCTGGTGAAGACATATAAATGTTCCTTATGTATATTGCAGATGTTAACAGAAAACTACTAATAGCACAGCTCCAATTTGTTATTTGTGATACCTTTACATCAGCAGCACCATGATAACTTTTACAAATTATGAACACCTATTGCATTCTCACTTTGGAAATGATACACAGCCTTATTAAGAGAGCTCATCTAAAACTAGGGACATAAGCAGAGCTGCAGATCCAACTGTTTAAAAAGTTTACCACATAAAGCTCCTAATATCTGACCATCCATCAAAACCAAACTTTTCCACCTGAGACAGGAGCAATTTTGGTCTGCTTCAGTACAAATCAAAACACCTCACATTAAGGTTTCCTTTACTTCAGCTGTGGTACTTTTCTTCAACTTCCAGTTGAGAGCAATAACTCATGGTTGAGGGCAGGACCTTCCTAAATGTCTCCAACTTGATCCACAAGAGGCAACTGGACTTTTGCAGGGAAAACCAAGCTGCATTTTAAAATCAAGCTGTGTAAGCCTTTGAACTAATGTGCTTTAATTGCATGGACAAAGAATGTTTAAACTCTCCATAGCTCTAGCATTCAACATTAGAAGCATCCACTCTAAAGTCCATATGAGATATTTTTCCTTAAACATGGGCCAAGCACTTTTAATAATTATTAATATTCTATATTATAATAATATTACTATAATATTATGCATAAGTTACATTGTATAAAATATCATATTTTTAATATTAATACTTTTCCAGAATGCCTAGAAAAACGCACCACAAAAAGCCCCTAAAAATGACACCAAGAAAAGGGCATGTTAGATACAATGTTTAACAGGGGGAGGCAGTTAAGTTTTCCAGTTGGTAGCATTTTGGTGAATGGAACGAACAGCTACTGTGTTATTTCACTACCATTTATAAGATGTTTTGGTTGTATAAACTATACAATAAATTAATACGTATTTTCATAAATGATACATAACACAGAATCTTAAGTGTAATTTATTTCATGAACAAGAATATCTGTCCCTTTAATCCCCATTCTCCCAAAGATAACTATAGTAATAATCTAATTTTGGTAACTTTTCTTATAAGTATTCAGTTGCCATTTCTATTTCTTCTAAAAAGGAGAAAATGCCTGGCTACAGAATAACAAAAATGTTTCCAATTTCTGTCATCATTTGAAGCAATCAGTACAAAAGAGATAAAATTCAAGAACTAAAACTAATCCTGTGAGGAGTCTGCCTTAGTGGGGCTCATTTTAGAACTGTCTGCTTTTGCCCTTGGACCTATAAATGCTAATTGTCAAGGTCATCGCAGATTTGTGTGATATTTTAGGTTTTTTTTCTGCCTATTAACCTGAGAAATAAAAGTGTTATTCCTAAAAATATTATTCTAAAATTCTAGAATATCTTAGAACTATACTAGAGGGCTGCCCAGACTTACTCTTTTCAACAACCTCTTCTCTCTTAATTTTCAGAGGTCACAGGAATTCACTGCTACAACACTACTGCATTGTGAGATTACGCTTTTGTCCCTCTGTAAGTAATATGTCCGTCCATTGTGACATATAATTTCTAAAGCATTAGAATCTTCTTTGGGAACCCCCCGCACTTGTTCTCCTACCCACTAAAATATTTGGGAGAAAAGAAAAAAAAAAAAAAGTAATTCTAAGGTCATAACCGTGAACCTGGAGGGGGGAAAGAAATCTCGGCCTGTTTGCAGTGAAGTAGATTTGGAGGAGTGATTCACATGGGCAACCTTGATGTATAACCCTTTTTCCTGCTATTTATTAGTGATGGATGTCCCATTCCAAACCACTTCTGTCACTGGGCCAAGAGAACTCTGGCCATTTGTCCACCATGCAAAGCCTCCCAATTCACTTCAGGCTGGCAAGGAATATGGGTATCAGCAGAACTGTGATTAGGGAAGAGGGTAGATATTTAGAGAAAAACCTACCAAACCCCATCTCTGAAGTAATTTGTATTAAATGTAGCATGTGCACTTTAGGATTTGTCACTGATACAATTAACGTATGTGTATACAAGAAAGATTCTCTAGTATTACAACTACTAATTTAATTTATATCTGAAATTTTGCAGACGATTTCCCCATAAACTGAAGGATTTTGATTAACAAAGCATCAGCAACTTACGCTCAGTACTCAAGATCCCCTTAAATGCTTTGTTTTCACATAAGCTGAAGAAAGATCTTGTACCTTAGCCACACAAGCACTGGTATTGGGACCATATTAAGTAACAGCAGGATTATTCAGAATAATATTCAACATGCCTGGACCTAGACACAGGCATTCTTCATGCCCGCATTTTGCCAGATAATTCTGGCTTAAGGTCTACAGAATCAATGTCAGGAGAATGCAAAGATATTTGGGTGAAACTAAGCCAGCAATATAACTTTCGCTTTTCCTGTGGTGGGCTACCACTAGGGAAAGACAGAAACTAATGGAAACTTTCCCTTGCATGCCAAGATTGCCACTGGACTGCTGACCCAATGATAATAGTCTTACAAGAGATGATAAGACTATAGGCAACTGGTGATACTATGGCTTTCAACTTCATGCTGTCCTTCCTTGTGTCTTTAAAGAGGTTATCTGCAGGAGTGCCAAGGAGCTCTCATTTTGGAGAAAGATAAAGTGGAGCTCTCGTGTACATCATGTGATGAAATCTCACTGCACACTTTGTTGTACATGAGTGAGAGAAAGGTAAGTAAAACACCCCCAAAAAATAAACAGAATAAATATGGTGCCAAATCAACTTTTACTTCCCAAAATAAGAGACTGAAATTCTGTATCTGCAGGAAAAAGGTGACAGCAAAAGAGAAAGGTAGTCAGGTGTGTTAGATAACAACTGTCTCTGAAGCACATATCAGCTTTCAATAAATTCACTTGAAGGTGGCTATGAAGTTATTCCAGAATTTGAAGAATGCTGTTCTCTGCACTCCTGTGATAAACGAAAACAAGTGACATAACTGTTAAAACTGAAACCAGAGAGAAGTGGATTGAGAATTGATCTTGGATTGAAAGAGGCAACCATGCAGTTTAGTGGACATTACTGAAGCAAGAATTGTTTGATGGAAAGGGTGGATACTTACAGAAGTCTTAAAAGACATCAGAAAGAATTCCAAATATTACAAGAAATGTTACAAGAAGCACTGGCCAGGACAGTGTGCCAATTTCAAGCTGAAATTTAACACACACACACAAAAAAAAAAAGAAAACCAAACAACTCTCTCGGAGTTGTACCTGCTTTAATAACTATCATGCGGAAATACACAGGCTAACATACAGGGAAGAAAAGGCAACAATTGCACAATTTTGCAGAAACCGTAGTACAGAGTGTGCATAGTAGGAACAAAGAAATGCCAGTAGCAAAGAGGAATTATTCACAGAAGCAGTGAAGACCTTTGGAAAAGAATAGGGTTTTGGTTTTTTTTTTCACTTTCTTCAACCAGACAAATTTGATGACATAAAAGATATTAGGGTAATACCATTTTGAACTGGAGTGGGGTGAAAAGCAAGCGAGCCTAGCCAGAAAGTTCTGAGCAAGGACCAGTATTTTTGAATGCTAAAGCTAAGCAAACATGTATGTTCTAGAGAGTGGAAGCAACAAATCTAGGCAAGAAGTTAACTGAAAAAACTTTCATGGTGAGGGTATCATTGACTTGTTCTACCAGACAAACTGAAGGTATAATGATGCTTTGGAATGAGGAACATATGTAAAGAACTTTATGTCTAAACCAGTTGCTGTTTTACACCTGAGCAAAGTGTTTCTTAAAAAAATATTTGACAAGTCAATCATTGTTTCATTTCTTTGTTAGGATTTGCACTAGAAACCCTTTTTATTTTCTACAGGTGTGCAAGTGACAGTATTTCTGGCATAACAATCTTATAAGGTATCACTTAAACATACAAATAACCTGAGCAATAATAAAGCTAAGAAGTAGCCACTGAATAAATCTTTAAGACATTCTGGTATTGAAAGGAACCTACAACTGACTAAAACAGTCTTCAGCTATCTTTGCCCTTTGCTAAACAGGCTCAGCAAACTTTTCTTCCTTTCCCAGTAGATACAGTTTTTTTCTTTTTCAGCAATCAGTGGAAAATCTGCAAGCTGAGGTCAAAGCTCAAAAAGCTTCAGCAGTTGTAGGCAGTCTAGATCACTGGGCAAACATTAATTGCTAAAGCTTTTGTCCTGAATGAAACAAATTTACTGGAGTACCCACTCCCTATATCACCAAGGACTGGAATTTTAATGCAACATGGGACTATGTTTAAATATACCGGAATTTCTAAGGTATTTCAGAATGTAGATTTAAGTATGTATAGAAAATAATCAAGGGGGTGAAAAAATATCTAAGAGAAGGGCTGGAAATATCCTGAACTGGCCAAAAATGAAAGGCCAGAAATGGAATCTTCAGAATTGTCCCATACGCCAAAAACCACAATGAATAAGTCAACACAGGCAGTACAAAATATTGACACTGCAGTCCTAAGTAGGATAGATTTGTTTACGTTGCTTGGAAAAAAAATACACTTATTTTAGATTAATATTCTCATTCTGCTGAGACAGCAGCTCCTAACAAAATGACATCTAAGCTGGTAATGGCATATATGCAGTGTTCATACTAGATACAGCAGAGCTGACAGTAATATCTGATAAAGGACAACTTGTTAAGCAGAAGTATAAGTTGTTCTAAATAATGGAGTGAGCTAAAAGTTTTATCCTTAAGTCTAATGGATTTAATGGACAATAATAATGCAGATACTGAAAAAGGTACCCAGTTAGATTACAATCCATGTTACAACACAGCAGGATCACTACTTGCTTTAATCAATGCAGGCAAGTGGTGGTAATTTTTAAAGTGCTACCAGAGAACACACATAGAAAGAAATTAATAGCTCATGCAGATATGACAGTAATAAAATTTGAGGTTCCCTCCCATTACTACTGCATATAATGTTACCTGTGTGTTCACAGTGGGAAGCATTAGTTGTAAGCCTTAAAGGATTTAAGCGACCATCCTTTGGGATTGCTGGGTACTATAACATGGGAGGAATAGGGCACCTTATTCCAGTTCCTTAAAGGAAGAACATAAGAGGCATCAAATTTACCCTTCTGCCTAAACGAACCCTGGGCAAATAACACCACCATATTTAGGCAACTGAACATCAAACACATGGGGGAAAATGGGCTTTCTGGCTTTGATTAATACTGTATTCAACTTCTTAAGTCTAACAGTGCAAAACGTGTCAAAATTCAACTGGATTAAATAATAAAATTCTCTCTGAGGCTGACTGCATATAACTTGAAATTGTGTTGAATGCTGACTTGTTTTTTTAACAGCACTGTTACAGAACCTTGGAAAGAAATGGCATTGTGGAATAAATGATAAATTTTGAAATCCCATACAGAAAAACCAGGTGGAGCACTATAAAGGTCTTCCACTTCAAGAAGAAACTACGAGATACAGCATATCTTTTGCAAGCTTTTTAAGAAACTAAGTGATCAGTGACAAACTCATTTCCCAGACTGCTGGGCACTCTTCAGCCATGGACAAGGATGTGGCATTGGACTTTGTCTTCTGTCAGGGGAAAAACACTCATAAAATCAAAATTTACACTAATTCAGAAATTAAATGTAGGCTTTATTACTTGAAAGCCTGGCAGCTGAACAGCAATATGTGAGACCTACCCTGTGAACAGTATGTACTGTAAGCAGAGTTGTTAGAATGAAGGAAGACTAAAGATGAAGCCAAGACTCCTGGTGAGATCTATCAGATGCTTATTAGCACAAGAGATTTCAAACCTTACATGACAGAAGGGATAAAAACAACAGAATAGAATTTCAGATAGTGTACAGTCAAGGAGGAGACACAGAAATACTGGTGCTATGTGTGAATATAAGCTAAACATTCGTAAATGCAGTTCTGCAGAACAGCTGATATAAAAAGGAGACAAAAGTACTGACCTACTTCATAGCTCTTTGTGTTCTGACTACCTCATGCAAGCTTTAAGGCTAACAGCTCATCTTTCTTCTCATTCATTCAAAATCACCATCCAACTTTCTACTGAAGGCCTCCCTCTCTTCTCATCTGCCAAGAAAACTGCAAGGAGGTTATTAATGTAACGCAATGTGGAAAAGCAGTTGAATGAAACAACGTCATAGCACTCCAAGTATAGTGGAAACTTCTTCCAAGAATTACTGTATCAAGTCATATTTGATGTTCATAGTAAGCTTGTTGCTCCTTCCCCCCTGTTAGCAAACTTCTGTGCATATCTGCTGAAGAAGAAAGAAAGAAAAGCGTCTTTGCCTCAGGATAACTGAAAAGGGATTTCAATTATATCTGTTCTTGACAACGCAGAGTATGATAGGAACTTACCGAAGACCAAGTTACTGGCAAGATACAAGGGGGGAGAGGGACCTTTAAGCATTACTGTAATTTTATTAGGATGTTAATTAAAATCCATATTGATCCACAGAGGAAAGAATACAATAAAAAACTGGTATACACTATATCTGGTGCTGGAAAGTTGTTCATAAGAGTACTCAGGCTCCACAGGAAACGCAGTAGTATCACTGACACAGTAGTATCACTGACACAGTAAAGGGCCCGAAAATTAAATAAGGTATGTGGCCATCACAGTACTATGCTCACATGAAAGACAAGGTAGGAAACTATGATTCTGTTCTAACTCAACAGCATATAGAAGACAGTAGATAAAAAAATGACATAAGCTACATGTTTACAAAGGCTTTAAAAGAAAAATGACAAGCAAAATCCTTTCAGGGAGTATTCAATAGAAGCAATATGTCAATTGCTCTTTTTTTCTTTTTTTTATCATATATCACTGCAAATATTGATGTATTTCAACAATGTGCCATAAACTATTTTAATTTCTGCTGGAGGTTATATGGTAAAGTACCTTTTTACTTTTAAAAAGTACCTTTTAAAAAAAAAAACAAAACACAACCCCTCCAATATTTATGAGATGTTGTATTTCTGTGTGTAACAGATACAGACATTTTAATGAATGTAAAGATTCTTCTCAGCTTTTTAACTAGCTAATCTTCAAATAACTACTAGTTAAACCCATATATAATATGCAGAATTTGCATAATTTACCTTTCTTTGAACAGCTGGAAAAGACAGGAGTTTAGTTATTTTGTTAGGGGATGGTCTTAAATAACCATGACTACATACAGTAAAGAATTAAAATGTATGGTAGTAACTGCAAGGTTCAAATTGTTAATCCAACAAATGGGTGACCAGGAAATGCAGCATGTATTTACAGTGTTGATTAGGGCAAGAGAATTGAGAACATCCTAAAACACATGGAGCCCAACAATGCAATATACCCAACCAATATTTATTGCTGCCTCTGTAGAAGCAATTTCCATTTTGATGCGTTCTCTCACACATGATGTTCTGAAACAGTTAAGTAACACAAAAAATACAGGTTCAAGATTATATCTGTCACAGATGAAAATACAGCATTTATGCAGCATTACATAATAAAGCCCCCGGTTTATGGACCCAAGGTCCTCTTGGGACCACCACAAATCTACATATTGTCAGACGGTGATAGATTTTTACATTTGCATATGTGAATTAAAAAGAACCCACATTAATAACCACAACAAACAGTTAGTGAGTCTAAAGGGCTGAGGAAATGTAACAGCATCCTTCAATTTTGGTATTCTATTCTATGTAAGTCAATACTAGTTCACAAAAATCTGTCTGGAAAGCCACCTATCTTAGCCAACATTTTACAAAGAAATCAAGGCGTCTGTTATGACTACCTAATTCTGGGTGGGATGCCAACACTGAGGGCAGATTTGCATTTGTGCTGTACTTAAAAGGCAGCAGAAATGTGGGGAGGGAAGAAACTGCTGACAGTTCTTTGCACACCTATGTTAGAAACTAAGAATGAAGTAACTCTACCAAACTGTTTGCCTTGTCAGTATTTCTAGCAAAATTCTACTATTCTAATACAGGTGAACCTAGTAACACTGATTTTTGCCAAATAAATTATCAGTTTTGTGGAGATAATCAATGCTAAGCATGGAACTCTATAAATTTATGGAATTCAACAAATTTAAGGAAGAGGTTGTACGGCATGGTATCTGCAATAACAGATGACTGATCTTAGAGGTCTCTCACACTGTTGTTTTACAAAACTACTATATATAAATTAGATATCAGGTTTCACTAGTAGCTTAATCGAGTTTTGGACATGAACATTCACTTCAGAGTTGAAACATAAGTACATCCTCTCACTACATCACCCAGACTATTTCATGATTTCATTAGCTCATGGATAAGCTCTGCACACTGCCATAACCATCCCTCTCTCTCCCATGCTTTAGTCTAATGCACAATTAGTCCAATGAAGGACTAGACATTGTAATTTTTAATTTTCAGAATTTCAACTAAAGTTCTTCCACCCTTAAGCATCAGAGAATGCAAAAAAAACACCATCCTTGTGTGTTTTAGTAGTAAGCATTATGTATCTTGTAACACATATGAAAATTAGCATGCAGGGATATTGCTACAGAAAGTTGTATCTAACCTGATATCCTGATATCTCTAAATAAATCTGTAGACATGTAACATAAAAAATATAAATATACACATAGCTATCCTCATCTGTATATATTGCCACATGATTTTGGAATTGGACATCTGATAAATGCAGTATATAACAAACGGAGGCAGATGCCCCACACTTTACTAATTGTATGCACTTTTTTAGAGCCCTATGTAAGATCTTCATTTAATCTACCTGTCATCCCTATAGAGCTGGAAACTACAGATTAATTTTTAAGGCACAGAAAGAAAGGTAAACAAAAAATTACAAGGAAGCAAAAAATCCTAGGCATCCGGGTACTTAACAGAGAGCTCTAACCCACTGAAAAGCCACTGGTCTTATTTTGGTATATTATCTTCAGTTTCTGATGACTTCTTCATGGAAATCTCTCTACCCTCCCACCCCAGGAGAAAAAACAATATATTCAGTCTGAGGAAGCCACCTGTGCTTTTTAATAGCCTAGCCTGACAAAGAATAGGCCTTGTTATAGATGAGATACATAAATGGAAAACCATTCAACATTTGAGAAAGGTGACTAAATTCACTAGCCTAGTGTCAATTTTTAATTCCTTGGTTTGGTTTTTTGACTTTTTTAAAGGCCATTCATGAAATATTAGAGATGGCCAGCTTATATTAATGTTATGTCCTCTGACACCCACTCAGTGAAAGATAAAAAGATGGCATTAAGTTTTAGCAGTGAAGCAAAATGTTGCATGGTGCAAGGTGACCCAGTCTCATTTAACAGATTACCAAAATATAATCACATAAAACCTATGATCTTTACACTGGCAAAAACAGTGCAACAAGAAGACAAGTACAATTTTAAAAACTTAAAAGACCAATCAAAATGAAACATGTACATTTGTAACATGCGAGTCCCCTGCAGCTATCCAAATTCTAGTTAATGCAGAATTGTACTAGAATTTAGCTAGTTCAGCTTTACCTACAATTTAATCCTGCCAATATATCTAATCCAAAACAAATGTCTCAAAGTCAATTAAGCTGCTTGATTACAATAAAAATAGCTCTTGCTCTTCATCTTGGCTTCAGTATCTACTGGCTGATAACTCCTAGGTCATAGGGAACACACTGTCTAACCGCACTAGTGCAGAGCTCGGGAAAAGAAAAAAAGAAAACTCATACCAGTCTGATGATGTGCGTGCAATTCAATTATAACAAGACAAACTGCCTTGGGTTAAGATTACCAAAAGAAAACTTTAGGAAGCACAGATTTTGTAAAGCAGGTCTATTCTTAATTGATACAGTTCTTCTCAGCTTGTTTTTGATTGTTGCTACAATTTTCATACATGTTTCTCTAATGTGTTTTCTGATAGCTACTGACAAACTTGAGATATTCCCATGATGGACTTTGCCTGTAATCCACCACGGCAATTCCCCTGTTTCTAAACCCTCACATTTAGTCCTTCAAATCCATTCACTGAGAGCTGCCTCACCTGCCACTCTGACTGCAATGCCTCCCAGACCCTCATCAGCTCACCTCATCTATCCACTGTCACACAAACTTGGGCTCGATTTGTTGAAATGGAGGAAACTTCTACTGGGGTCAAACGATGTAATGGGGCTGAAACTAAGTGAAGCTTGCTGGTTTGGGTACAGCGTTAGGTGAAATTCTGTCAAACGAATCCTGAAAAGAAAACCCACAACAAAACTATGAATTCATGTCTGTATTTTGCACAGAACAACTCCTTTCAATATAATTTCTAAGTGTCTTAAATGAATCACAGTAGGCCTGGAAAAGTGCAAGCAAGATTAAATGAAAAATATTTTTTTTTTTTAATTTTTAATTTAATGATCCTTTGGCAAAGAAGACGAGACAATAGATAAACGTCCCAGAGACCTACTGCTTTACTTGCCTATTTATTGTTTACACATGTATTCTCTAGCAGTGAAACTCTTCTTTAGCACATAGGTTTACATTACCAGGATAGACATTGAACTCAGAAGAGTTAAGTTCCTTCTTCATCTCCATTTGCAGAAAACACAAAAACCACAAGGAAACAGAACAAAAATTTGACTGAAAATTGGTGTTGCAACTCAAACTTTATCTCTCATGAAAGGATGGTGCAGTACAGAATGCAACTGTTACAGTGAAGAGGGAACAAAGGTCAGGACTAGAGATGTTTGCAGCATTGCTGTTTAAATTCTGGAATTTTACTCCGTAGAAACAGTCAAATTAAGGCAGTACAAAACTGAAAAATTTAAGATTTTGCCCTGTATTTACAGATATGTAAAAGAAGAAAGGATGAAATGTCAAATGTACTTCTACTACACAATATTATGGAGATGATATGGGGCAATGTACTTTGTGTAGACAATTTAGCTCATGGGCTGGTCCTGATCTGGGCACATCAGAAGAGCCAGTATTCCACTCCAGTGCCCCAAAAGATTCAGCTAGCAATGGACCTACTCCAGCCAATGGTTCATAGTCCTTACTTTAACGTAGTAACTTGTAAAGTGCTGCCAGCATCTAAATGGATGTTCTTCATCTACCAGACACAAGGCATAGGGAGAGAGTTAGTGAGGGGGAAGGTGACAAAAGCTGCAGAGTTAAAACAGACACAAATATCCACAACTTCAAAAACATACTATTAATACATCAGGGGACCTCAGTTTCTTACCCACTCTGCCCAGATTCATGCCACTAAACACAAGGCTTAAGAGCTTGAAAAAAAACAAATAAATTCAACCATGTGAAAGTAAAAAAAAAAAAAAAAACCTGCTTAATGACGGCAATAAAAATCCCGTGCCAATTTTTCTACTATGTTCTCAAAATAGGAATAGTGCCTCTTATGCCCTAATTTTATAATTTTCTTTACCCCATGTTAAAACACCAGTGTAATTATCCTTTGTGAAGGTTGGCTGAGGTCCGTGTGAAAATCTGGTCAGGGTGATTATTTAGCTGGCTTTTGTGTTTGTGGAATTTAGGCGAGAACGTTTCAAACTGTTTGTCAAAATAACTGCTTCATCTGCTTCAGTATTTATTTTTTTTAAAAAAAACACTTTTTTCTAATAAACAGAGGGAGAGTAAGGTTAAATACTGTAATTATCAACTTGTAAGAAGAGTTGAACATGAAAGTTGTGCAAAGGAGTTCCTAATTTTGATGTATTTGGAGCCAATTTTCAGGATTTAATGACTGCAGTATACCTGGAAATGTAAGGCACAAGAACATGATAGGGAATATTCTTCTACGTTTCCATAATGTATTTAAGGACTACTGAAAATGCTTTGTTACTCATCAGTAGTTTTACATGTAAGTTTACACTTTCATTTTAAGAAGAGAGATTTCAAATAACTTATTGTATTTACCTACAGGAAGGAGTTATTAACATGTCTAGACTCCATCTAAGGGAGCACCTCCATTAAAAAATGTTGAAACATCCTTATTTACTTAATTTAAACTATTTCCTATATACGATTTTCTTGAATGAAGCTTTTAGTGTATAAGCAATGCTAAGACTGCTACTGAAAAGCTACACAGTAAGTGATGCAAAAGCAACTTATAGTAGTTTCCCCCAGTCATACGTTTGCTCCAGTTCTCTCCCCAGCTACTATTGTCTTAGCAGAGGTATAACTCTTACAATAAAACTGCATTTGCTGCCCCTTTGCCTCCTGAAGTTGACCACAACCACCACCACCATTAAATAGTAAAAGGTGTGGAGGAGTCTGATGACAGAGAGAGGACGATGCAGAAGTGAAACTCCATAGCATGCAACCACAGCATCCCACAGCTACTCTCCTGCAGCTCCAGAACCATAACCCCATGATTTGGCTCCCTGTCAAGCGGCCCATGAGCAGGCCCATGGGGCCTTTCAGACCAAGGACAACCATTGCAAAACCTTTGCCTACATTCCTCAGCCCCTCCTAACTGTCATTAAATATTGCTAGGATACAACAGCTCTCTCTCCTTCCACCACACCAGTTGTACTTTATAAGCCTGTCCAAAAAGGAAAAAATAATTATTATTTTTTTCCAGATAATAAAGTCTACAATTCTCTTATCTCTAAATTAAATACCATATTGCTTTCTGGCATAACTTTTTTGAAGGTACCACACATCAGACTTTCCAACTGACTGATTCCATGAAGATTGTGCCTTGGAAGGTTCTACTTTTATAATTATTTCCCTTTAAAAACTTTCTAATTCAGTACCCGCAGCAGCATATGTATTCCTATGAAAAACTCTACATAAATTTACTGGAAATTACAATTTTAAGACATTTCCAAGCTATAAAATTTGACAGGGAAAAAAATATTAATTCTCTAGGAGTTGATACAGTGATTAAAAAAAACTACAGAAGGATTATCAGTGCCTATTAAGTGTGATAGTTTGAGCAATTTCTATGGAACCCTTTCTTATTTTATTCCTATTAGGTTCATTAGCATATTACCAACTAATAGCTAACAATTGTCCACTGTATAATGAAAGCCCTTTCTAAATCTGCTTCAATGGCTAGACATTATGGCAATCAGTTAAAACTTTCTTACTTGTCATTCAGTAGATTTACACAGTGCAAACAGAGTTACATCCCAATGGAAACTAAACCATTGCTGCCCAGTCCCACAGTGCCTATGGCAGTGCAGGAATACGTTCCTTCTGCTGCAATGCCTGCAGCTCATGCATAGCTCCACATTTGCAGGACCTCACACTCTTCTCTACCATGCACTGTTGACATTTCTCAAGAGGTCAACAGGAAGGTCTCAAATCTAAGCTTGTATGTTTTTTGTTATGGCCATCATGCTTGCAAACATATACTTTTGTTTCAAGTATGTGTTCCTGCCTCATTTTAGGAACAGATGAAAGATTTCTGGTTGGTGCACCCATTGTTTAGGTACCTGAAATGTTCAGGGTACCTCAACTGCCCAATGCTTTAGTGAGCACCCTATGAGGGCTGCTTTGTGGCAGCTGTGATGCTATGCAAGAACTTAGATAACTTATTTAGAGTTTATCTCCCTCCAGGACAGCAAATGACTTTTTTTCCCCCATTTATTTTGTATTCTTTTAATGGAATACAAACTTTTTTTTTTTCACATTAGCAACTGGTTTGTAGCATTATGTGATCACTTTCTAGTTAGTAAAAATTAATTTAACATCCTCCATTTTGTAATAAAATCATGCAAAGGCTTTTTGCTGCACAGTGACAACCAATGTTCTCTCCTACTGAAAAGGACACAGGCTTGGTTTAGTTGTATGTTAATTTTTTCTCTAATTTTCATTTCTGTGGACCCTGCCATAACATGTAAGTCAGTCTTAATGTTCTTTTAAGTGTTGTTAAATGCTATGCAAAGTTTACATGGCAAGCCTGTAACTCTTAATGCATCAGATTTTTTACGTTAGTGATTGTTCATCTGGTATGATTTCTTAATGGACTCTTTTAAAATGAACTAGGTTGTAATTAATGGCAGCCCATGATTATGGAAAAGGATTGGTTAGAACCTTTACCCTTGATATACACCAAAGTGAAAGAAAGGATACAGGTTACAGCTTAGCAGTTTTACTTAGATAAATGCTGACATTTCTTAATAGAACCAAACAATTCCATGTTCTGCCCATCAGTTTTTAATATTTTTTTTTTTTAACTGTGTCAAGCATGTATCAGAATTGAGATCTACTCACTTGGAAGGAAATATGCCTGCACTCAGCACCTTCCTTTGTGTGGAATAGGACTGTACATCGAAAAGTTCAACAGTCTGCAACTGTTAAGAGCATTTAAATATTTCTTTATGTTGGGCATCAATCTTTATCATAATTTTTTTTTTTTTTTTCTTCCAGTTACTAACCTTCACCTCCTCAGAACAAACTAAAATGTCATGCAGTTAGTCTGTCCTCAGGAGAGTTTTCCGGAACATGAAAAACCAAACCCAAAGCCCAGCTTGCTGCTATTTGTTTAATTCTGTTTGTATGCAGGGGGAGTGAGGCTCTATAGACCATTTTCACACATATGCTCTTAGTAGAAGTGTTTTTTATGGGTTAGTGAGTAATTTTAAGCTAGCGGCTAATTTTTTTTAAATCTCTGAGAATAAAGAGCCAGCATATTTATAAACAGAAAAATTGAGCTCTAATTTTTTAAAGTTGTGTCATGTATTCACAGGAGGGCTATTCTAAACTTGTCAAACTAAGTCTTGAAACAAGGGGCTTGGAAAACAGTGGGCTCTTTTTACCATCACACTGATTTTTGCGGTCCAGGCTTTTCCAGACATGATGATCTGGGTCCTGTGAACAGATTTCCAACAGATTCTACCAGAGGATATGAAAATGCTTTGGAAGCCTAGATCTGGTTTAAAAAAAAAGTGGTGTTACTGTCATCAATCTGTAACCAAGTGAAATGAAAACAATTTCAAATACACTAATAAATCCTTTCTTTTTTGGCCCCACTATGCTTTCAAAATTTACAAGTTATCCTTGGAGATTCAGTAATCCCATCTGACTGCCACAAGAGACACTGTCTGCTAGATCACGGTGCTTTTCAAGCAACTTTTCTCAGCCTCTATTTTGCCACCTGCAAAATCAGGAAACACTTTTGGAAATGTGTTTATGAATGCCTAAATTTGAATGACTGACATTTTGATATTGCCTTGTGTCTATCAGCTATGTTATGAAAAGAACACAGTTTTATACAAAGCTCCAACTACAGCACAGCCTGAGGCATAATTTCTACAGTTTAATCAGTGAATCTCTTACTTAGTATCGCAAGGTTCCCTTTTCCTTACTCAGTATGCTTAAATTGCTCATCTTTCTGGAATCATTCAGCTAAACTTATTTCATCATAGTAGGAATATTAAAAAATAGCTAGGCTTGCTGTGTCTATTTATCAGAATCTGAAATACTCTGACAGTTGAAGTTTCAATTTATTACCGTGCTAGTTCTGTTCTAAGTGTAAAACTGAAAAGGCATATGGTTGATAAAACAACCTGTAACTTCTTTGAACACTATCTCAGAGCCTGTGAACATACATCAGTATGTTCATTCCCATCTAGCAGGAGATATTCATCCTTAACAGAAGCAGATCATGAGCAAATGCCAAAAAAACTAGAGCGGAAGTTGGATTTCCCATTTATTATTTAAAATGTGTATTCCGCAACTGTCAAGTTACAGAAGAGCTTTAAGAGCATCCGGAGAGAAAAGAACGGGGGTTCAGCGGCAACTGTGCCAGCCCCACATGGCACTGTTTGCAATATGGTCCTGAGTTACCCATGCAGTGCTCCATTTGTAGAGCTGGATGCAAACCAACTCCTGCAGCTCAGGCAGGAGGTTAGGATGAAATGAATCCCAGTTCCTCCCAAAACCCACATGCAGCTCTCAGAGCCAGCAGCCAGTGACCAAAAGAGTACCTGAGCAGGAGGCAGTGAGGGAGCCCAAGGGCTGCTCTGCCAAGAAATACCCTCAAGGAAATTTTGGCTTGCCTAGAGGGGTGGGGGATTCACCTCCAACTAGGCTGGAGGAAAAGCAGCACACTGGCTCCCTCCATGGCTGGGTGAGCTGTTGCAGCCATGGTTTTCAAACAAGGTTGTAATAAAAACCGAGAACCATTTCTCTCGACTTTGTTTCTGTTGCCTTAAACTGCATCCTCTTCACATATGCTCTGACAGAGAAGTAGGGCATCCAGTACAGAGAGACCTAAATCTCAGCTAAGGACCTTGTGTACCATAATCATACAGAGCATAGGTGAAAGCAAAATGTGCATTCAGAAACAATAACAAAAAAGCAAAGTAAAACACCTGATCCACGTTCACATCAAAACTGAAGTGAATTCACAGCAAACAACTCTCGTGCCTGTCAACCTTCGCTAGAAATATGAGAGCTGACAGCCTTGCTATCGCATATTAAGTAATCATTGTAGTAAATAACAAACCCTAGTATTTGTAAGTTTATTTGAAAGTGGTGCTGAAGTATGAAGAACAAAGCCAGAACCAAGTATTTCAGATCCAAAACCTGGCTCTGACATGGAAATTTTCTGCTCACTTAGAAAATTTGCTGAAAACATTATGTCCTTAACTTTGCTGAAAAAGGCTCTCCCACTCAAACACATACATCTGCCTACATGTTTAGAGCTAAGCATATGCACACTTATCAGTGGGATCGAGGCTTTAATCCTTCCTTGAGGCCTCAGTAATAAAGTGGGGATAACCACACTTACCTACTTTCTAGGGTGTTGTCAAAATTAATGCTCATGGAGCTGTCAGTAGGTGAAAATCATTACAGTTCCCATCCTGCAATTGCTAATGCATGGGCTGCCTGCTGCACACACACTGAGCCTGGCGAAAGCTAATTGAGTCCTTTGAAGGCACAGCAGTTTGCCTAGGCCCTATCAATAAACTGTTAAGAGTCTAAAAAACAAAACAAAACCCCACTATACTAAATGTGAACACAGCACAATTTTCAAATGATCCTGCAGACCAGAACCTCTGGGGCTAAGCATGGCACAGGAAAAGCATTCATATCAGCATATAACATGGGGAGATATATACAGATACATATATATATATATACACACACACAGAGGGATATAAAACCATAGCTATTAAGCCAATTATTCAGTATAACTGTGTGAGCACATACTTCCAAACACACTCACAAGCAAGCACTCAGTAAGTGCATACAGCACCTGAGCTACCACAAAACAGTGATTGTATGTATGTAAACAGACGAAAATATAAACACACAACTGATGCACATTATATTTTCTTTCCTTCCATAAACTTAACTCTCATCCCAAAGAGGAGGCTGGAAAAAAATTATACTTCATGGTTCACTTTGAAGAATGTAAATGAAATTAGGAAAAGATCTGAGTCAAATTGGTTTGCTCATCAATATATCCCACAAAAACAATTTAACTGACGTCAAATTCAAATAATTCACCTGACATCACACTGGAGAAGCCAACCATGAACACCTCACAAATTATTATTTTGATCTAATTGTTAGAACAGAATTACAGCAAAAACGGCACTTTCCACAGCTATTAAAGCAGTGACCCTGGCAGAGCATGCTTTTGTGCTGAACTTTTTATATCACCAAGACTATTAATCAGGTGGCAGTTCAAACTGATGCACTTTATATAGTTGACCCTGGTCAGTGCTTTAATTACTTAGTATTAAATGGTAATTAAGACTTCTCACATTCAGGTTTAATCCAAAGAAATTGTGTAAAATCCAGTAATTTAATGAAGAGTTGTGTTCTTTACTGTGATTCAGCCTGGACACTGAGGATGCAGCAATTTACTATTGACAAGCACTAAAGGAACAGGTCATTTCACAAGTATAGTGTGGACAAAGGTGAACCGGGCAACTGATGAAATCTGTGGCCAAGGCGAAATAGCAATCTCTAAGCCAAATGGTAATAAAGTTACTGAAATGAAGCAGTGTAGCTTCTGAAGTGAACTATCATAAGGAGGATACAGGCTTCAGGATGGCTTGGTTGAAGTAATTAAAACATTATTCCTTGAGACCCAATCAATGTGGTTAGCCCTACCTCTGATTTTGTGTGCTACACCTGAAAAGCAAAATTACATGTGTAAACCAGCAAGAAACACCAGCAGTTGCAGCTAACATTCTGTGAAACAGTGTCCACCTCTCAGAAAGTACTTACTAAATCTGCAATAAGTGGGGCAAAATAAAGAGTCATGCTTTAATGTTTCTTTCCCATATTATCAAATTATACCTCAGTATTTTCGATGAACACACAAGAACCAAGTAGAAACACAGTCAAATGTCACTGTCCAAAATACCCTGCTAAATCAAAGACAATTACTTCCCTCAATAGCTATTAAAGGCAGATAGTTTAATCATTGGGAAGGCAATCTAGTGCATAGGACACTGCAGTGGGAGTCTAGAGATGTAGGCTTAACTCACAGCTCTGCTACTGACCTGCTATATGACCTTGGGCAAGTCTCTTCACATTTCAGCGCCTCTTTGTGTCCCTATTAACCTTTGTGCGTCTCAGCTATTTAGAATGTAACCTCTCTGACGCAGAACAGTCTCTCACTACATGTTTTTACAATACCAGCACAACAAGGTCACCATCTTGGTTGAGACCTCTAAGTGCTACAGTAATCCAAATAAATAAGAACAATATATTCAATTATTCAGAATCCCACTTACATTTATTCAATTTTCCCGTAACATCTGGATAGCTGAGACATCACCACAGATTTGAATGTGCATCCTACATCCTTTTAATTTTCATGTCTTACCTGCTGTTTGTGTAATTGAAATTTTTATTAATTTTCATAAAGCAAGAACACCTAACCCACCACCTAAAACAAAAGCAATGGAATAAGCCATTGGTGCCCAAGTTATTCAGATCACATAGGTAATAAATCATCTGTCTGAAAGGAGAAACAAGAAGAACCACCCAGTATGAAGTTTGACCCAGCAAAGACTTAAACATGCCCTTAAATTTAAGCCCAAGTAGTCCCACTGAAGCTCTTAAAGTAAGCTTAAAAAAGGAATCAGAGCTTTTCAGAGTTTGGGGGATAAACTCTGTAAGAGATTTGAAAAAAAAATTGCAAAAACATTGACATAAGCATGTTAATATGCATATTGTGAAATTGTGCAATATGAAAAGGTTCCTAAAGAAGTGAGCAAAAATTCTGCTTCCTTTAAACAGGTAATTCAGTGACAAGTATTTCTTGGTACTAACCATACTCTCCAACAAGATCACACCACACTTATGTAGGCAGTTCAGAGGATATTTCCTATACTTGCATTTATTTTATCCATTTCAATTGTTCTTTGAAAGCACTTAGGCACAGGAAAAATTAACAGATGTCTCTCTGACATGTTTCCTTCAAAAACCATTGCTCAATCAAGATATATTCTTCATAAATTTGGACTGTATTTTCAAGAAATACCCAAACTGAGCTTAATGAGGAAAAATAGGCTCCAAGCAGGACCTAGAAATTAATAATAAGAAAAAGTAGGAATTACGCACTAAGTATTTTATCTAATTTATTTAGCTAGAAGTTTAAATGTAATAAGCATCAAAATACCATAAAGATTTGGTTACTTAAACAAGTTTGCACAGGGGAAATCACATTGACAGGAATCATTCTTCTTTTCTTGATTCAGATACTTGAGTATGCTCACCTTCAGTTCATGCTTTTTAATTCTGACTCTTCGGAAACAAAAACAAACACAAAAGAAGAAAACATTAAACACTCCCAGTTGGAAATTGTTATAAAAGCAGTAGTAGCAGAAAAGAATTGTAATTAAAAATGTACTGACCAACAAAAGAAATGTTGAACAATAATTTGGCAGTGCAACTTCTATAAATCAGCTAAAACCCTACCTTGAAGAAAGGGCTGAAGTCTATGCAGATATTGATATGTCAATAACATGCCATGAATGACAGTAGAATAATAACCATCACTAAAAATAAAAAAAAAAGAGAGAGAAAAAGAAAAACCCACATGCGACTTAATAGCTGCCCTCTGAAGAAAACTGAAAGCACTAGGAAAAATAGAAAAAGAAGTCTGCTGTCTTCCCTAGTCTCATAAATTTTTACTATCCAAACTCAAGCTTGGGGTACAATATTATTTTTCACACAGGAAATCTTGCTTTTAAGTATGGCACAAAAGTAGGATGAGACAATGGTAAATCTCTTGTGATTGGAATGTGCACAACTTACTACCACTGTAAAGAGATTATTATCTGAAAAAAATATTACATAAACTATTAGTCTTGAACATATAAAATTTGTAGCAATCATAAATACCAGTGAAAAACAAGAAAAAGCACAGCAAGAACTCGTGTAATAAAAGAAGTGTCCTTAAAGATCTATTATTCTCCTGGGAATTTAAATGTAGTGAAAATCTGGAAGATGCAGTTTCTTTAGGAAGGAGCTCAGTTACCATAACTGATACACATTGCCAGCCTTAGAATTCTAATTGTGTTTAATACAGTTTCATGTTGCAACAAAGTACAAAATCAATACCATTTGTCCAGCAAACAGGAAAAATGGAATCTATAAACTGCTCTTATTGAGTAATTAAACACCTATTATTATCATGAGTGGTGAAACAATGAATTTGATAAGACAAATTTTTGCTAGAAAACACTGCAGTGATTAATACCTCCCTACGTATTAAATAAAAATGACTGCCTTTTGTACGGTACTGCTGGCAGAAGAACAGGAATGAGAGAAGTAGTTGCCAGTGCCACAATAACAGGCTAACCTTGAACTGAACTCCTTTCCTCAAGAAATTAAATGCTGTAGCAGGACTTTAAATCCCTCCACTTAGAGCTCATTTGTGTTTCACGTAACCTGCAGTTCCTGAAGAGAACTCATTATCTTCAAAAGGAGAATCCTTTTATAATTTCTTTACAAATGTGTATATTGTTTCTACAAAAAGTATTTCATATCAGAAAAAGGGATAAGAGTATTAACAGGGTAAGCAAGGCAAAAAGGCTCGTATCATTAAGACGCCATTTCTGCTTCCTGGGAATTCAAACGCTAGCTACAGTGGTATGGAAAAACGAATGAGAATGAGGTTAAAGAAAATGTACCTTTACAGCAAAATTTTAATCTGTTAGATTGATGCTAAACTGCCTTGGTCTTTCTGCTGCTATATGCTGTATTTCTATGTATAGACCCCCTCCCCCAATGCCTCTCCTGTAGCTTTGGCTTCCTATTTTTCTTTTCACTTAGAATGATGCACTAGGAACAACTATAGAGTACAAAAGATGAATCTATGGATGTGACACTTGTAAAGGGTAACCCTATTTCACAAGTGAGATGGGACAAAAAAGAAAGAAAAAAGGCCACAGAAGCAATAACTGCTCACTGAATTACCATTAAATTGTAAGATTTACAATCCAATGTACAGTAAGTGCATATCTAATGGAGTTTGTCCTCTAAAAGAATATAAAGTAGATCTTTGCAGCATAAGATGTATGCAGGTTATTTTTTTTTATTTATTTTTTTGCATTCTTTTTTAAATTGGGACACACAGAAAGCAGATGTGCACATAAATTCCAGAATTTTTATACATATTAAAACTAAGCCATAGGCAACATTAAAATATGATAAATGGAGTATGATTAGTAGGATTTGGCTTTGTATTTTCAAAACATGCTCGCATCCTACAAAGACAGATAAAAGATGAGTAACATGGCCAGTCAATACCGCTTTCTCAGATATCTTTGGTAAAAGGAGATCACATATTATAAATTCAGTTTATTGCTCTGATCTACTGGAATTCAATGAAATGACTGAAATGACTTTTTGTGGGGAGCGGCAAAGCAGCTGCTGACCATTTCCAGTGTCCTCGAAACAAAATATCTGGAAAGGAGTTTCAGATCACTTTGTTATTGCCTTAAATAACCTACAGTATTTATTTTCATATAATGGGTGCATATGAATAAGGCTTCTGCACAATATTATTGTTTGTAAATATTTTTGTCACTAATTTCACTGGTCTTATTCAAATGAGCATAACTGTTGAGTGATTTAAGTTTAGAAATCAGCAAGGCATGTCAAACAATTATTTACATAGCAGCAAACTTTTACATGAAATACCAGGCATATTCCTATTATGCTATATTACCAGGGTATAAATAATCACCTGTTTTACAGGGTGACTCTGGAAAATTCAAGACTAATAAAACCCCAAATTGCCACATAGACAAAGGAACTTCTGGGTGGGTAAGCCATTCAAATAGCAACAAGGCAGACTGTGCTCTGCATTCTTAATTTGATTAAAGTTTTATTTCCTTAGCTAAACTTCAAGCTTCCATGTTTTCACATTTCCACAAATGGCATTAAAACTTTAACTCTCCTACCTAAAAGGAACTTTGCCTACCACACAAATTTTTCCGTTATCTGGCTTTTATTTCAGAGGATTAAAAAGCAATGCACAAGATCAGCAACGATAGTCTTGTTCTCTCCAACCTTAGTGAATCAAGTTCACTGGAGGTGAAGCAGTGGAATTATCAGTACAAGTGGCTGTGTCATCAAAGCTTTCTGAGAGGTAGTGTATGGAAATGCCTAAACAAACAGAAGCGTAAAAGCTGTCTGTATAGAAAAGGGCTCTTCCAAGGCTATTCATTAAAACAATTCCAATTGCAGCTTCATGATGCAGCATTATATTATGTGAGAAATATAAAATCTTGACATTTTTCTAAATGTGAATGGGTTAAAGAACCTCTCCACGCTACAGTGAGCCTGAGAATTTCCAGCAGCTGATGAAGACCAGTTGACCACCTGATACTTTTTCAGCAGGGTGATAAAATTAAAGGATTGCTTTGATTTGCTTGAAGGATTACTTTCTATAGTTAATTGTTTAAAGTGCACAGTCTTACAAAAGGGAAAAATATCAAGAAGGTTAATGTAGAGTGAGCTAATTGCAAGCTGATTACATTGTGCAAAGCGAGAGATATTACTTGTGTTACATACCATCACAAGGACTAGCCTATATTCCACCCTGCTGCTGCAGCAAACAAGCTGATTTGCTAACAAAGTGGTCAGCTCAGGCACTTGCACAGCATCTCGGTAGGTCCACAGGCGACTGCTTCCCATGCAGAGAATCTCAAGCTCCATTTTCCAATCTGATTACACGGCTCCTTATTCCAGCAGCCTTAAACCTTCATGGCAGTTTACCAACATTTTCATCACTTCTTCTTTTACAAAGCAAAAGAACTGATAAGCTCTCAGGTACCCGGGATTTCATAGTTGATGGCTGGCAGGCAGCCAGCTTCCCTCACAGCACAACTGTTTCGTGACACAATGCAAAAAGCACACTGAATTTAACAGATAGCACAAAACTATTAGAATTCCGCAGTACGTACAAGCAAGCAGCATGTTTCTGTCTTTGCAGATGTAGACAGTCCTGTTTAGTCACATTTATAACATGCCTACACCTGAAAAGTTAAAAAAAAAAAAAGGAAGAAAAAAAGAAACACCAGAACAAATGAAGACAGAGTACTGTCACTAAGTCAATTGCACTACAGTGTGTACCCAAGTTACTTCACTGCAGAAGACAGGGAAGTAGAGACAATATCAATAATTTTTTATAAAAAACTAAGAAAAAGGAAAATAAATCTTCACATTACATGAAAGTATTTGACATAAACTGAAATTTTATTTTAACATTGAAACAAATGCAGGAAAAAAAAAAGAAAAAAAGAGACATTATTATCTTTTTTTCAGCATGTTAAATGCTTATATAAAGCATGAAAATAGCCTCAAGTTATACCTTGGTTTACTTGTTCTCTGGCTCAGAAATACCACTTGAATAATGAAACAACAAAAATAAACGTAACATCTCTACAAAATGATGTATCTCATGTACTGTCTAAAAAACTGAGGAGCACAGGAAGAATTATAAATATATATGTCAATTTTTACATACATATATATAAAGAAAATAACAGAATCCAGAATGAGAGTTCTAGAAAGAGACTGTCCTACAAATCTTACAAAATCCAGTTATAAGCAAAAGAGAAGGAAAGTTCCTTATTTTCAGTTAAAGACAACAACATTAATATTAAAACAACAAGTTTTTACTTATTACTCACACTCCCAATGAAATAAACTGGTTATCTATGTATTATATGTACAATGCCCAAAACAGCCTATAACGTGAAGTTAAAAGTGTAGGAAACAATTCCCCCATGTCCCCCCAAGCAAAATGTTTGGTTTTTGGGTTGGGCTTTTTTTTTTTAGATCAAAAGGATCAAACTGGAATCTGAAGGAATATGACCCGCTAAGTATTCTTAGAATTAAAAATGCAATTTTGCATATCATCCTTTTTATCATAAGGGAATGGAGGTGGAAATAGGGAGGGTAAGACAGTGAGTTATGGAGGGAGGGGAAAAAAAAAAGTACAACTAAGCTGGTGCGACGGCTCAGTACACCAGATCACCAGTGCATTGACCCTCTGTATCTCTGAGTCATTAGCTGGAATCCCAGCTCTGCCTCTAGGAGTAGGGATTTGAACTCACACACCGATGTGGTGAGATTTGGGATCTTGAACGTGCCAGACAGAGGGGTCACTCTTCTCGGTGCAGAGAAGGCCAGAGGCCTCCCAGGAGGGCAGGGCGGGATGAGTGACTGTCGCCTGGTGCAGGCACTGGACATGATGCTGACTCAGGCAGGGACATTGACAGGCACCGCTGCTTCTCTCCATCACTCCTGGATGGAGTGGGTTTAGGTCACTGGCGCTGGTAGGTACATGCAAAATTCAGGGGGAAATTATCAACACATCCTTACTTGTCTCTGCGTGTGCACATGTGTATTTGTACATATACATCTCTGTGCACAGCTATACAAATGTTCACATGTATTTATGGAGACATACTGAAACAGGCTAAACTGGCTTCTCTGCAGCCATACGTAATGCTCAGCACTGCCAAAACATTTCTACATCAATTCTACTCCTTAATACAGCTACAATTTTATATATATCCACATACAGAGACTACATATGTATACCCTATACACACGTCATTCACACACATGTAGTGCTGTGTGCAAGTCCCTTTATCTTTAAAATTGCTTGCTAATTTACATGGAAATTTTATCCCTGATAAAATAAAAAGCACATTTTAACTAGTTTCTAATACCATCACATTATTCCCATGAATGATTCCTAGTAAACTATTTATTACAGCTGTAAGAATTGAAAGGGTTTGTTTCTTGCAGATGCAGATTGAGGGGTTGCCTGTTCCCCCCCCACCACTTTTTTTTTTCCCCCTCTATGATTTATTGGGTGGTGAGCAAACCCACTTAAACTATAGTCATCCGTATGAATCACTAATTTTCATGTTTCTAATTAAAATGTAAACAGTGTAATGAAGACATCAAGTTTTTAGGCAAATGTCTCTTCCAGTGCCACTTGGGGTATGGTAATTACTGAAGCAGATCTATGGATGCTCCTGAATCCTCTACAAGTCCAGATTAAAAGCATTACTGCTAAACCTTGCTTTTTACACCAGGGAATTGTGTTCTCTAACCTATTCCCAGTTTGCTTACAGATGCATATCTGTACAAGCCTTTATAACTAGTCATTAAAAAAAAAAATCAAAATAGAAATTTATCACATAAATGGAGCAGTTTGGGAGGTGGGGAGAGAAATGTGATTTCATTTTAAATAAAATTTTATTCCACTTTTTATGATTATACGTAACTAGCACAGTAAAAACTGTGCTGAAAACTTACCGTCTTAGTGCTTCTTCAAGAAAAGAAAAATAGATTAGGCATTACTATGGAATTTTTAAAAAAGCATAAATGATATTTCAAGCCTGTATTAAAATTCTTATTGTCCCAAAATGCTTTTTTCACAGACAATTAATTTAAAAATATATTATTCAGGAAAACATTAATAAAAAAAGAAATGTATTCACTGAGAAAAATGCAAATGGTCATTGCAAATACAAAAGGCTTACTGTGCAACTGAAAATCTTTTGTCATCTTTATTCCAGTCTTTATGTCTATATCTGAAATTTGTCAGAATTTATCCTAAAGCAAATGACCTCTCCTACATATACTGAAGGAATATAAGTCCTCTCCTGCTTACAATTGTTAATTGAGCCTGTCTGCTACAGCATCTCTTTCCTCTCCAAATAAGCCAGGATACTTGCTTTACATATTTACTGCCAAGCACTTGAACAGTCCTCTATTTTATTATAATACTGGGGTTTCTCCCCCTCTTCTGTATTTTTTTTTCCCCTGTACTGCGAGTAAAGCTGCAATCCACAGTGATCTAAAGCCTCTAAAATGCCTAGTACAAGAGGAGGTTTTTCTTACTCCCTTCCTGGGCTCAAAGTCCATATTCTGACTGGTACAGACAATTTTCATATTATTTTTACATAAATGCTAGACAAGCATGTCTGCATTACTAACCTGGATCATGAAGATGAGGGTGCACAGAATGTACGTGTGCATATGTGCCTGTGCAGGTGCATAAACATTTTAGTGGGTGGTCCACCATTTCAGTTCTATTTTACTAGTAAAGTATTGTACACAAACATGTGAATACTTCTCAGCAGAAATATATATGGAAAATTTCAGATGACATCAAATCATAAAGCATCTTGTCTCTCAAATCATAAATGCCTTAGCAGAATAAAACAAAACACTATTTAGGTGTTTCCTTCAAATGTATTGTTCCAGCAAAACTGGATTTAATTAGACAACTAGCATTTTAAAGGCTAGTGCTTTATAACATGGTACTCTTGAAAACAATGTGGGGTTGCAAGTGAAAACACCATTCTCTTTCAGCTCTGTGGTAAAAAACAAAAAAACAAAAAAAAAACTAAAATTACACACATGCTAAACATTTTTTTCTTTTCTTTTTTTTTTATGGATTGAGACAATGGGGAAATCTTATGCCTTTGCCACAGTTCCAAGGCCACACTAATCAGGTGTAATTTTTAATGAACACTGGCTGTTTGGTGCTCATTCAAGGTATTTCATTAGGAGGTTATTCATTTAAAATAAATGTTTCAACCATATCAAGCTGTAACCTTTCTTGAAATGTAAATGAATGGTTTAAATGAGAAGATTAATAAAGAAGGGATGTTCCAATTCCAAGCATGGCATGCTATGTATTTTTAAATTTGTCTATGCCAGATGCTGTCAGTCAGAACAAAAAACTGTCCAAGCAGACAATCTGTGCGTCTGAATGTTGATCATGTTGGAAAGTAAAGGGGGAGGGGGGAGAGAGTGTGTCAAGGATTCATGGTCCTTCATCTTTGCAGTAGAGCAAACACGTCTCTCAGTATAACGACAGACAGCTGCTTCCACTTTCTAATGTGCCCTAACTTAGATCACTGAAAGAATTGTCAGCACTCAGAGAAACACACAAAGATAACACAGCCAGCTGCCATGAAGGGGGAAACAGCACAGCTCAGAAGAAATGGGATTTGTTCCATTTGCATGATGCTGGCTCCCTTGGGCCCCTTTCTTTCAAATCCAAAGCACAAAAGACAACACTTAACATATTTGCTTAAAGATGACAACCTCATGTTGATTTCATTTGGATGTAACAGTGTCAGGATTACAGATATAAGAATATATTATATCTGTAACAGAGACTGACAAATGTATCCATCAGTGAAACTGTCTGATTCATCTGCTTATACAGCCATTTTCCCATCCCAAGGGTGCCATCTAAGTAGTAACTTTAGAAGACTGAAGGTCTAATTTTATTACACCACATTTCAACCTACTAAACAATATTATTTCTAAAATAGATCATTTTTATTGGAAGTCTCCCTGATGAAAAATCCAGTAGACACCGGAGAATTTATGAACTGTATGGGTCCTTTGAACTCAATATACTGCCCATTTTAAGCAACTTTCTTTATACACGATCAAAACCTAAGCTGAAATAACTGAGATTGTGTTAAAAACATAGACGATAATTGTACTTATTTTAATACTGCATCATAGTCTGTCGCTATTTGACTATCTGCTGTTTGGCAGTCTATCACTATTAAGAGTGCTTCTTGTTACAGATCTGCATCAATAGAAGAGTTTCTTCAATAGGAACTCTATGAATCATTATTGTTCTTCAATATACTCTGACCAGCTACGCAATCTAATTTTTGGTTGAGGTTTTCACTGGGCACTCCGAAAGTCACATGAAAGTGGCTGAAAGCTGAACATGCTACACATCGCATTTCAGAATCAGAAAACCAAAATAAAGGGTGCATATTTGCAAAAATCACTTCTGCACTGTTTTATGGACCAGCCTCTTCTATAATTGAATGAAATAATTAGGCAGTGGTTAGACTCCTAGTTTCAAATTCATTACACTGAACTCTCTGATGGCAGAATTATCCCCACCAAAACCCCATCACCACCAAGTGACTCTGCATAATGCTCCCTATGTGAACTGCTTTGTCTAGAGGAACTCGAAACTGCTTGTTGCTATCTGCTGCCACCAAGTACTGCACTGTAATTCACTAGATTGAAGTTGTTTTGTAAAATGGAGTTAACTGCTGTACGTGGAATTTCAGCACAGCAGATGGTTACCAATCATTATTCTCAATTTGTTTAGTTTCAAGCGATGGGCTGGTTTGGAGGAGCAGCGAGGACGACAGGAATGGGGAGAGGAGCAAGGTTAGATGCACTGGCTTGCAATGTAAGTAGTGCTAGACGGCATAGCATTAAAAGGAGAAAGAAAAAAAGTCTCTGAATTGCAGCAAAGGAAAAAAATGTACAATATCAGGTTTTATACACATATATACATATAAGAATAGAATAAGACACTTAAAAGGGAGCATTTACTGATCAATGATTCTCTGTTCAAGTTACCTTACATTTAAAATATTGAAAATGGATTGAAAGTTTCTAAAGGTAAATTGTCTCTATTCACATTTTGTCATTATTCAAGTTTAAATCATGTCCTACTATAAGTGGTTCAGTTGTTGAACTGGAAATGGAAAAGGAACCATTTATGGACTAGTGCACATGAACAGAATTAAGCTGTAAATATCTGGGCAGGGCCATTATTGTAGTCAGAAACATCTGGGGCTAAAGCCCAGGCTAGGCCCCACTCCTTCTGTGTTCAGGTAATTGCTGAGACAATTTATAACTTACATTTCTATTAAAAATGGTTTAAAGAGAAATTTGGAGCCTGAATTCTAAAATGAAGATGGATCTGCTTTTGCTTTCATTTGTTCAGGAGGGGAAAAATATAATATCTTTTGCCATTTTTCTCCCCTCTCCTACATTTAAGAAATACAATGTTTCACCACAAGGACATAATTCCCATTTTTTCCAAATTCAGACCAAAACCATGACACATACCCTTCCAGCAACAAAAATTGGAGACCATTCACTCAGCTTACATTTGAGTTGCTCAGTGCTTTAATACTTCCCATCAAAATTATTATTTTCCCCATATTACTACTTAAAAAAAACCAAACTGACTATAAACTGTATTGATACATTCACGGCATATACACTTGTCCCTGTTATTTTGAGCTGCCTGAGACCTAGCTAGCTCTGCCTGCCACCATGATGCCACACATGATGGCCCTCCAGTGAGGGGACTTCAGGCACTATGCCCTTCAAAGGGATGTTTCCGGCTCCAGGACTTGCTTTCCCCCACTCACTTTAAAACAGCCTGATTTTTCTGGCTTTCAGAACAAGCCATAAAAGCCACCCATTTGTCAGGGTGGAAAACAAAGGTGGAACATACTGGGGTTTGGAGGATAACAATAAGGGATATGCTTGTATGATGCCACCCTTTACTGGCAGTTCGGGAAAAAGGTTACTCTCTCTCAAGCAGAAAAGCAGGGACAGTCTCTCACTACAAACAACTCTATGATCAACAAACTTGGTTATTTAATACTGACCACATATCCTAACTATATATCCAACCCTTTTCCATGACAGCTAAAGCTGAATACCCCTAACCCTGCAGAGATTAGGTTTGTAAAGGGGTTAACCATGCTGCCCTCCAGGTGTTAGACATCCCTTTTTATTGAGGTTTCTGTTTGTTGGGCAGTTTACAGCACAGCTCCAACACACAACACCGAATGAAGGAACAAGTTTGCAACCTGGGTGTATGCCAAGGTTGAAGTGACACACTAGTGACTGTCTCAGCCCCTTGGGGAAAAAGTGGATTAGATGAATCACAAAACAATGTCACCATTATTTCTGCAGCAAATTAACTATCTGTTAGCCACAGGTGATCAAGACAAAAAGTATGGCCTAGCACTTTCAGGGAAGTCCCCATCCCTACATCTCCATGAACTGTAACTACCCTTAAAGCAACAAAGATATTCTGACATTTTGAAACAATGGAAAACTTTGCATATGGCATTGCATCAATCTAAGAACATAGTAAATAAATCTTGCAAACTGTTCATAGCTTATTGTCAACCTTCCCCAACAAAACTTGGTCTAGTATCACCATAAAGAAGATACCATACACTTCCTATACCAAAAGCTTTTCAATTTTTTTTTTAATTATTTTTAAAGAACTGGTTGGAAAACTAAGTGGGAATTGAGCATAGATCTCCCAGTTATATGTCAGGTGACCTACAAAATAAACAAAACTAATCCCCTTAGCTTTTGCTGGATTCTCTTTCAATTTTTCTTTATGTTGTACAGAAACATAGAAACTCAACAATACAGTTCAGCTTCATGGCTCAGGACTGAACATGTAGCTAAAATGCTGAATTCATGAAATTAACAAGCAGAGTCTGCCCAGAGTAACAGGCCTATCTGTTACTACAGGGAGGACTTACAGAAGTCATCAGCAGGAGACACTTTTTCTCCTATTTCAATTCAAACTGGAAAAATAAGATTTAAAAATGCTCAAGCAGAAAGTGCCCAAGTTGAACCAGTATATTTTTAGGAAAACTTGTGTACTTGGTTAATGACACTGTGAGACAAAATTTTCTTAAATATATCTTTTTACTTAACCATACTCATGTTCTTAGAACAAAATTAAACTATTGCAACACAAGTAGAATTCTCTCTGTAGGTATTAAAACTTTCTGCAGCTGGCTGTGCAGGTGAGGTCTGGCAGACGAGGCTGCTGTCGTGCCCTCTAGAGGCTGGATGTCTGGCCAAAGAGCTGTTCAGCAGCTACTGAAGTACAGAGTAAGCTACCAGAACTAGATCTGTAAGCAGTGCTTACACTTTTTTTTTTTTTTTTAAGCTTATTTTATGTACTCCAAGACACTGTAAGTATTAATGCAGAAAAACAAACCTCTAAAGGATTCCTGTCAAGTATAAATACATGCATAAACACAAGATATAATTGAAAAAGGCTTTGCTTAATGAGCTCATGGGTGCTTTGGCACAGTGCATAAAATGCGGATTTGCAATTTTAAGACGATATATCAATTCTCACAGTTGGGCTTTGGAATCAAAATAAAAAATAAATTCAGTTCAGCATCAGTTCACATTCAGGTTACTCTTACTCTAACATACAGCCACACCCTACAAATAACAACGATAAATTTTCTTACCACCCACCTGTGTGCTCATAAAGTGTGGATGTTTTTAAAGGCAAAAACATCTCAGGGTAAAACCAGGGTCAAATTTTGCATTGGCTGTAAGTAAAAAGCTCTAATATAGCTAGTCAATCATACACTAGTTGAAATACAGCCCACAGAGCACTTAATAGCTCAGCCCAAAAAGCATATCACCAAGTGGAATTTGGCGCACTAATGCAAATGGATGGATTTTTTTTTCTTAACTAGTACATGATTTTTATCCTTATTATCTTGCTACTGACAGCAAGTAAGTCTTATTACAGCTAACCAGGAAACGAACTTGCTTGCCTGAAATCCAGCATTGAACTACCCATGACACTTCAGAAACTGTACACTAGTAAATTATCTTACCACATAAAAAAATTCATCCTGAAAGTACTTATCCAGTAAGAAACATGGATATACAAAGTTTCACTTCTTTCAGTGCCTTTTTACCACATAATGAAGATATTAATAGCTATCCAGTCACAGCCTTTTGCTTAAAATATATACAAAATACCCCAATTTGATACTGCCTGGTATATATAGTAGAAGGAAACACCACAAGGAAAACAGTGATTTTCACCTCCAGAAGGATAGTTCAAAGATAAATTAATATCATTAATGAAAACCTCGTTATTGCAACTACGCAATACTTTTGTGCCTATTCATACTTAATTTTCTTGTCAAAATCACATTATACAGCATATAATTGGTTCTGATTGGGGGTAAGGGGAGAACCAGTCGTTAAGTATAACTAAAATGACCAGTTTTCCAGTGCAGTTGTCTTCTAATTAAATCTAAGTGTGGAGCTCAGCCATTGAGATATGCTATAATGATTTGCTTGGAAGTATTTTTCCCTGTTGTTTTTTCCTCTCTGCTTACCAGAATACCACACATACAGAAAAATTCCCCACCAAACCAAACATGCTTCTGGCAGATGCCATGCCAAGGCATGTATTACTCACCATCCTTCCGCCCACATTTGGGAATGCAGCTCATCTTTTTTTTTAACTCTTCCCACTAACTGAAAGCTCAGAACTGCACCCCAATTGCTATCCCAAAAAGATAAGCTTCTTAATGACAGACTGCCATTTTATTAGCAGCAAATTAAATACAGTTGTAGTACTCAAAATTCCATCAAGCTACAGTGATTCCCCTGTTTACTGGTAGCTGTAAAGGATTACACCCAAACCCAGTTCTGCTCCAGAAGAGCTTCGAGCTAAACATCCAACAATGCCAGTACTGTACCCACAAGCAAATATCCAGAGAGTCTGGCACCCCAGGAGCATATTAAGTGATCACAAGTTTTTCCTCAGTTTATGGTTAGTATTTTCTATAAGATCAGTCTTAGAGAAGAAATAACTTTTTATATCAAAGTCTCTTATCTTTACAATGAAAGACTGCAGGTCACCTGGTAGAGGACACAACAGATATTAAAGTGATTATAGAATTATAGATAGAATTACACGTGTGTTGGTAGAGATGTCAGTAAGACCATGCAGAATGGCACTTTTCTGTGTTTCAGAAGTGAGGTATTTCTACGTTTACTATATTTCAAATACAAAAGAGTTTCACAGTGACAGGGTAAGACACAGGCTGGGAACCAGAGCCAGGGAGAAGTGAAGAGAGGGGCTGGGGGACATGGGTAGGTATAGAGAGGGAGCATGGAACAGCTTTGAAAAGCCAGTAAGGAGAGCTTCTATTTCTCTGCAATGGATTTATATCAGCCAAGCTTAAATAATGCTATTGCAAATTAAGGCCCAGGGGAATTTGGACTGTACAAGCAAGCTTTTGTTCACCAAACCCCAAAAGGTATGTGGGAGATTTGGGGGTTTGTTTCCATTTAAATGGCATACGTATTTCTAAACCATAAGTTAAACTATTTTGCTCTGTCTATTGTACAGCCTTGTTGATCCAGTACCTGTTAGGAAAAATATTTTTTTAGCTAATATAGTGACACTCTTTAAATTAACAATTATCTATTACTGTAGTTAGCACTCTCATTTACTTCCCTTCAGAACTTTTGAACAGGGAAGAAAGCAACAAATCTAATGTACAAACAAATGTGTAACAAATCTTCACTGGGGGAGGAAAAAATAAAGAGATGGAGGAGTGGAGGGAAGAAACGGAAAGAAAGAAGAACAGGGGTAGAAGTCATTTAAAGGAATGCATGCTTTCCGGTGTAAACACAGAAGCCAATTAGCAAGTTGCAGTTTTAAAACATACTCTGTTATGAGAAAGCAAAATAGAAATCTGTACTGGAAAAAAAATAAATCTTCTGGAGACTTTAAAGCAGGCGGAAAAAACACAAGCACATACAGACGCCTCTACTCCCCCTTCCCCGCACACATGCACAGATACAAAATTGGGTTAGTCCTCTGTAAATAGGATTAGCTCCTGTAAATATATCTCAGGATTTTAGGTGTACTTTTTCACACTGTAAAATTTCTATACAAAACCAGTTTAATCTAACTCCCTCTGATTATTATTAGAAACTCATTATTTGAGGACATCTATCTTTACAGTAACTATGGACCATTGAGGAGCACAATGCCCATAATTGTTTAAAAAAGCCGGGGGGGGGGGGGGGGGAGGGGGAAGGAAAAATAGGATCAGGAAGAGGGAGAAGGTAACTAAGGGAGAAAGGGAGATTTTGCATTAGAACAGCATCATTTACTCTGCATTTTGCTCCTTGGAATATTTACACAGTAACAAACTGAGTTTAAAGTTTCTTTCATCCAAAATCACAATTAGTCATTTGTTATACCTTTACATAACACATGTAGTTTTTGTCCTGATGAATTTAAAATGTGCTCTTACAACCACCAGGAAAAATCAAAAGCTCTATGTACTCTATCACAGAGCATTAATTCCTCAAGAGGGAGATTGTAACATTTAAGAAGTACAAATAAAGCTAATGCCTACCATTTTCTGAGGAAATTCCTTATAAGACACATCACCTGGCTTCTAAGATTTGATGCACACCTGCATATCCAAAGTCCATACAAACCGAAGGGACTGAGCACGTCTGATAACTGAGCACCCAAAAGTGGAAGCCTGAATTGCACTTGCAGAGATGCAATACTACTTGTGATGTTATCTCAGCCACTCAGAGCCTTCAAGCTTAAACTGTAGCTGTTGTAGCAGCTCTGAAACAGAAAGGCACAGTAACTTTAGCCAAAACCGACTTGCCTGTCATGAATGAAAGCAACGACTTCTACTATCTCTAAACAGCTGACATCTTAGGGGGGTGGTGAAAGTAGTGTGCTTGCTAATTACTCAATAACAAAGCATCTTTCCTTAATTAGTCGTGGAAATTATTACTCCAAATGAATACTAGTGTCAGTTTGCTTGTTATTCTGTACCATATGTATAATCTGCTCAGTGATGGAAGAAATATCACATTATAACTGTTTGAATATTTCTAACTAGTGAAAACTTTAAAAATGTCATTCATTAAGGCCCTTGTTATTCAATTTCTGTAAGCACATCATAAAACATATTTTAACTATAGCTAGCCTTAAAAAAATAATTTAAAAAAAACAAGCTTGAAATAAAGACTTCTTAAACTTAACTGTGTCTCAACAAAGATATTCCCTGCATATTAAGGTGTGCCTCTGATATGACCATGACAGTGACGGATGCTAGGGGCCAAATAACAAGAAGTGCTTCATACCCCTCATTACGTAGGATTTACCGACTTTCAGCTTCAGATCTCTACAAATGCTAACATTAGTCTGAATAATAAATTAAATTTCTCTATGGGACTACGATGGTATCAGCTAAATTGATGTTAACTCTAAAGTTTTTTAACTGAAAGTGGAAAAATATACCAGTGTTGTAGCATAAAGGATGCCTACACATGTGTATGAAATGAAATGAATGAAAGTCAAACAAAAAAATTAAAATCAATGATTAAAAAAGCTTAATTGCTGCATGAACAGTTTCTAAAATATATTTGGTTTAGCTTTTATAGACGGCAAAGTGTAAGAAAGAATTATTAGAAATTCTATAAAGAAATGAAGAATTATTGTCATAGATAAGTAGTTAATACAAAGCTGCATATCCAACAGAAGTAAACACAAAACCACTTAATTTTGTAAATTAAATGTTCAGCTGAAGAATTAGCAAATTTACAGTCTCCTTCCATATAAAAAAAATCTGAACCTTGCTAGTTTAAATCTAGCAACTTTCTGACTGAATGGGGATATCCAGCTCACAAATTATCACAAGTCACTTAAAGTTTGTTATTTTTCATAAATTAAAAAAAAACAACTCAAAGCCTCAAAACCTATTTAAAATTTGAATTTCTTTAATCACATAGATGATTTATCAATTAAGTTCAAAGATCTTCATCAAACTCCACATGCATTTTAAATAACTTTATATAGTGCAAGAAAGGATTTATAAAATCATATTGTCCAAGCTGAATTGTCTAACATCAAAATTGCACTATTTTGTTAGAGCTTCAAGAGGAAACAGATTATATTCATATACCAAGAATATATTTCTACAATACTGCATATAGTGATGCGTTTCACAAATGCCAACAACAAGGGACTGAAAATAGGATCAATTCTTTTCCTTCTCAGAAACAATCTTGTAAGCATCTGAGTTCCCAAAGACATAAAAGAATAGTTACTTTTCTGAGATCTTTTGATATCTCTCTTCATGGTGGAGCTATCCATGAGTGATAGGAAATATCTCTTTTGAAAGTAAATGGTGCACCTTCAAGTGTGCTCAGATACATCTTTGCTGTTCCTTTGTATGTTTCTCAAGTTTTACTTGAAAAGGATGCTTGATTTTTTTTTTAAATTTGGTTTAGGTATCACAATGGGATACCTTATAACAGTCAGTGCTTGCAAACCTTATTCTTCCAGCATAGAATCTAGCTGTTTCTTTCTCTGTGTCAACACAGGAGGCTGAAGTAATCAGATAGGTCTAAAGAAGACAGAGGACTTTAACCTCCACTTTCTCAGAATCTGTGATGAGTAAGTTCATACTTTCAACATGACCACACGGAGCTGCAAGGTACATAAATAGCTGCTTTTCATCTAAAAGCACCGCTATCACAGAAGTCTGTATAGCAAGGCTATTAATTCATAATATTTTGAATGTCAATATTGATACTATTGCCAGGGATTAGTAATTTCTGCATATATCTTTACTATTCCCACCCATTCTCTCCCTCGGCTGTCACTCAGTAATACAAAGTAATTGTGCCTCTTCCTCTCACCATGTCTCCAGAAGAAACATATACACAGTAACATCTGTTGTACTGTCTAGGAATGTCTTTGCAGCATATAGTACTCATAGTTTTATTAAGCGATAATTCAAGCTCACTGTATAAATGCTTTTTTATTAATGACTTGCTTGTATGTCAGAATGGAGGAGACAGAAGGGGGAAAACCTCTCAGAGGAAAATAGAGATGTTATTTCCAATATATTAAAAGGCAAACAGCAGTTGTTCTAAAACAGACAGAAAAAAAAAAAACAAACCAAAAAAAAAAACAAACACCACACCAAAACCAGCAAACAAACCTTGAATGAGAGTATGAAGATACACTGCTGCTTGCAAACCCTTATAACCCACCAGATCCAACCCCTTCTCCCATCCCCTCTCAATATTTATTTTCGAATTCCATTCAAATTAGCAGGAGTTATGCAAACATGCATTGTGTCCCTCAAGTATTTTATCACACTGAAGACAAGAAACAAAAAGCTTAATTATGACCCATACCAGAGAGTCATTCATTCAGACCCTGCTTAATTAGATGTGAGACAGCTATCTAAGATCATGAAGTTTGGCTATAGTATGCTCTTACTGCAAGAGTATTAATGCAAATAAGATACAGATTACTGAAACCAATTTATCATCACCAATCTATAACCAGCTTGACACACGCACACATTCAAAAATATCACACAAAATAAATTGTGGCATACATCTTCATGCACTAAGCAAGTGCTATACAGAAAATTAACCATATGCTTTAACAAAGAGTACATGACACATTAAAAGTAGAATATGAAAGGGTTAAAAGAAATAACAAAAAGTCCAAGCACTACATGATTTCAAGGAACCTGGAGCAAAAATGGACTTGCATCATCGAAGTTTGCTATTGCATCAAAATGATTTCAGCATTTTTGTCCACATCATTCTCAGGATACTTGAAATTTAACAATATATTAGCAGTAGCTGTACTGTACTTTTAAAAGAACTGAGAAAATAGTTTCTCTGTAGCAGTTAAATAATATGACTGGTAATTGCTACTTCAGTGTTTCATGGCACATCAGACTACATACTTAATGGGCTATTATAAAAATAATAAAAAAAATCATGCAGTGACATGACAGTCATCTGTAGTTGTATTACTTTTAATTATAGCCGAGACACATGAAACTTTCTTCATATAGAGAAAAACTGTTTAAAGAACAAAGTTTTACTCCATTATTTAAATATAATAACATGACTGTTCTTTCTATTGTACAAATACAATAGCCATTGTAAGAAGAAGTGTTGCTTATATGATTAAACAGATAGTTCAGTATTATGATATGTTTGACAGGTACCATTAATAGCACTATAGGAACAGACATACAATATTGTTACCACCATACTGTGTGTGCCGATATCTCATGGCAATACAACTCAGCAAATGGGAAGCACAGGCTCTGCATTTTCATCCCTGCAGACAATCTCGTATGCTCTTAATGAGGGTGCTTTCTGTAGATTATACTTTCTAGCATTTTTCCCATTCTCAGACTGACTTGTGAAAGCCCAATCTCTTACCTCAGTTCCTCAAGACTTTGGTAACCAAGATTGACCAACTATTTCTCTTTCCGTTTTACCCTCACTTGTTACACAGCAAGACCAACATCAACAGGTATTCAGAAGCAATAGCAGTGAAGTCCACTTGTATTTAGTATGTTATTGCAAATACAAGTTATTTTCTAAGAAACTTAATACATATACACTCATTTTCCTTAACATGCTGATCAGGGGGGTGGCAGGTATGATTATTAAAGTACTGAAAGCCTTAGATTTCCTTTGACCTCCATTACAGTCTAGGACTCTGTGCTACTTGAAGGATAAGATTGTATTTGTCAAACCTATGGTAACATATTGCAAGTGGATTTTCTTGGTTCTTCTGATTAGCTATCATCCTATAAAGGAATAGCTTCACTAAGGGAAATGCATATGTTGTTTTCAGATTCAGGTATATATTTTTTTTTCTTTTTTCTCCCCCTTGCCTCCCCCCCCCCCTTTTTTTTTAAGAAAAAACAAAATTTGAATGATCTTCAGGAATTTTCTTTATGCTCACATTTCTCACACACTCTATAAAAATATCATTGACACAGGGTGAAAAGGTCGCGTGCCTCACAGAAATGGAGGCAAGTACTCCAGTAAGGTTTTTCACCTGGAAGATAATCACTGTAAACTAATTCTGTGTATTGAAATTTTATTGTTATTACAGCAACAATCACAAGCAAAAAAAAAAAAAAGCACACACACACAAAAAGAAAAAAAGCAACAACCGAACGTAAAAAAACCCTCAGGCCTTTTCCCAGCCAAGAGTTCCCTGAAGTGATCTTTCCTGTAAGGAAGATAAGTTTTCACTTAGAGGATAGCATCTCTAGCAGCAAGAGTTTAATACTCAGCAACAATATCAGGGATATGCAATCCTGAATTTACAGCTCTTCAAATTACTTTTATAGCTATACCATTCATTTTGGATCAGGTGCTTATCTAAAATTCCATATATTTTGGTAGCCATAATACCCGATTTAAAATAGCTTCCAATAAGCCAAAGAATGGTACTAAACAAACAAACAAACAAAAAAAACAACAAAAAAAAACCAAAACCCTACAAAACAAACAAGCAAACAAAATGCCACAGTGGGCCAGATACTGGGAGCTATAAGTTACTATAGCTCTTTAAAGCTAAACTGTTTTATACCAGCTAAGGATTGGGACCAACATGCACAATTCCACTTCAAAGTTGATTTTTTTTCCACCTGCATAATGCTTTGCCTTTCATTTGCTCTGTTAAGAACACATGAGAATTACTAATTAGTTTATCCCAAATTCTTTTAAGAGTTACTTTTATCCCTTTTCTTATCAATGACTCAGGAGGAAAAAAGTGCTGATTGACCAATTAATCAAGCTTTATTGACATACAGTTTTCCTCAATACTTCAGAAATGTCTGCAGAAGAATTTCTTCCAATCACAAGATCAATGAATCAATGTAAAACCCCAGTAATTAAATTTATCAACTTGGTATCAATACATCTGGCACTTTATGAAAGTATTACGTGAAGTTTGTTCTCTTAAGGGATATATTGATTGAGGGCAAAGAGCCAAATATTTCTATTATTAGATCTGGGAATGGTAGATCAAAACTCAGTCTGCTACAAACAACATACAAATGCTTCATATACACAGATCTCATGCTGATTCTGTACCATTAAACCCACTCCTAACAAGCAGATAAGCCTATTAATTGATGATTAAGACTACAGGAAGATCAGTCATTACATTCAATGCTTCTTGTTTACGTTCATTGAACAAATGTATTGACAGGAACTATACAGTCATTTTCCTCTAGGAAATACATTTTAAAAAGGATGAGAACCACTAAACAAAAGCAGATTACAAACCTTCTTCTTGAAATATAGATTTAATTAATTAATTAAATTTTGAAACTAAAGCTTTGCCCTCTGAAAGAGATTATCAAATCTTTCTCCATCATATACTGTAGTTATTAATTGAAAGGTGAACAATAAAGCCTACAGATGACACAGCTGATAAGAGCCATATTAAAAACCAAAACAAGGAAATCAAAATACCATCCAAGTGCTTCACAGTTTAATTTTTAAAGAGCTAGTACACAAACTATTCTGGAATATATTTTAGCTGCTTTCCCTTACTACATATGCTTAAACAAGTAAGGCACAAAAGTTCATGAAGTACAGTTTTATCAGTTATAAGCAAAAGAGTAATATATCAGGGAAAAAAAACAAAACAAAACAAAACAACAAACCCAGCCCCTAAGAATTTTTGGTTCTGCTTAAATAAAAATGTCCTAGAGAACAGCTAAAGACATAAGATAGTCATTTGTTCCCCATGAGCTGTATGATGAAGATACCAATAACAATACAATCTTCATATCTTTAAAATATTGCTAGAATAAGAGAAGCAGACATCCCTGTGCTTTCACAGATGTTGCAATAAATAAAAACGATCTGATCATGCACTGAAGGTATCTTATTATGAAGCGGGAGAAAAAAAAAACAACAAAAAACCCAAACCCACCAATTCGTGTAGGAGTCACATCCTGTTACAAAAATCAAACAACAATGAGCCTTTATGACCATGCTATGATTCCTTCATTTCAAACATGATTAATTAGCAAGTATAACACTCACCAAAACTCCCACCACGCTGCTGTTGCCTATTTGCAAATGGGTCTCTATCAAGTATCCATAAGCAGTATTAGTCTCATTTATGACACTGAAGAAAGCATTCTGCTTTAAGGAAGATTTCATTCATACCTTAGCCAAAAAGAAGAGAAAACAAAAGAGAAACCCAACGACAAACAAACACCAAAGCCCTCCTTAATCAAAAGGATTCCTTGATAATCCAAACACAAACTTCATGCAAAATTACAAACTTTTTAGAAAAGTTGCTAAACATTTCAAAGGGTTGAAAATAAGTAGAGGTAAAAGATCAGTTTAGATTTTGTTTTGGTCTTAGTCGGGTTTTTTTGTTTTGGTTGTCTTTGTTTTTTTTTCTTGAAACCTCAACTTTATACTCAGTTTTATATGTACTGAGAATGGAAGGGTGTTTCATATGTCAAAAATGAAAACAAAAAGAGGATGAGAAGGGAAAGACACACTTAACAGGACTCTTGACATGTTTTAAGCTGTGCAAAAGATACCTTCAAATGTACCTTACTTGCAATAAACATTACTTTAGCAGTAAAAGAAACTTTGCTTCACAGGGAGAAGAGGTGGAAATTAAGATTACAAATACAGAAAAAGAAACAAGACTGAGACAAGAAAAAAAAATACTGAAAATGCCTTCTCAAGCTGAACTCTATAAATATCAACACAAAAATATCGGAAAAAGGTTCCATTTGGAATCAACAGATGTATTCCTAAGCAAGAAAATATCCCCGATGGAATAATACACAAGCATACAGAGAAGATCTTTAGAAGTATGAAAACATATACATGTGTGGTAAAGCTAAAGTTTCATCATGAAAATAAAGATTAGGCAGAAGATCCGATACCTCCTTGGTTTACCAGCTCTGTATCACAGATACTTGATGATTTCGTCACGCCCAGAACAGAGTCATTTTTAAGTGCAAATCGGTCCTATTCTCCAGCTTTTTCAATTTTATAAATTTGGGATCAAAAACATCAAAGCAGCTTCCACTTCGGACCTAACTTTTAGAGGATCAATGTGACAAGTCACTGCTTGATAGATGTTTCTCTTGATAAACGACTTGTTCAAAAGAGACATTGTAGCTTTCATTTCCTGACCACAACACACTTTTAATTTGCAACAGCAGAGCTGCTCGAGTGTGACTAGTTTCCACTTTCCAGCCTTTCAGGATTGTGGCACTGTCAGGCCACATACACAGGCAAAACAAAAACTCAGAAAGAGATGCATTCGCAACAAGAATTGCAGCGAAACTTTTCCTCAGACAGGAACCTGATTGCATTTGATTTCTCCTAACAGTGGGCAACACTAGGATTCTAAACCCCCCTCCCAACCACCTCCAATCCCTAACATTTTCAGGAAGAAGGGTAAGAGAGAAGAAATCATATTTGGAAATATATACTTAAGTGCCATAGACTATATATAGCTGCCTAATAGTATCATGTTTATTATACATATATATATTACTGCTACTGTAATTATTATTATTATCTGGGAATCGCATTTAACAGTCCAAACCATCCACACCATCCAATTTCAGCTCTCGGCATACTGTCCGATTCCCGATTTAAAATTTATAAATGTAATATCCTCCTCATCACAAGCAGCAGTCCAATCTGCTCTGAATATATATTACAGCTTTAACATCACAGAGGGAAATCTCCCATCTGGCAATCACATTTGCTCCAACAGCTCTAGGAAAGAAAAAAAAAAAAAGAAAAAAAAAAGGAAAAAAAAAATGTTCCGCTCTCACTCGCTCGCTCTCCTCCTTAAAACATTTCTCAGGGCAAATTATGTGCATCTAAAATAAACAGTCGCCTTATTGATCGCTTCAAAGTCAACAAGTTCTAAATGCAAAATGTAATCAGATCGTTCTCATCATATAGCACCCAGGATATGTTTAGCAATATAGTCACCTACAGCACCAGAATAGGAGTGTACATTGTGCAACTGCTCTCTCAATTTCTTTCTTGCATTCAGATATGTTATTACGAGAGATCATCAGCCACACACACCAGACCTCCCCCTTATCCCAAACACACACAAACACACACACACAAACATGGTCCCTCTCTCTCCTAAGGCTGCTCTCCATCCTTATTTGTTGCTACCACATGCAATTAAAAGTGAACATACCCCCTTTTTGGTTGCACAAAACAGACTAATGGTCACTTCTGTTATTAGTTCCTTGGCCTTAATTGCATACCTAGAGGTGCATCTACTGCACCACAAGGAGATCTATCGAAATTCCCCATGCTCCATTTTATCTGACTTTTTTTGGAGGAGGGGGTGGTGTGGGGGGCTGGAGAGTGACTGCTAAAATGAAGCCACTTTCAGCACCTGATTATTTCTTTCTGTTACACATTGAGAACAGAGCAGTAGGAACCAGACACTTGTAAACTGAGCATAAAACTTTACTTATTAAACAGTAGTAAACATTCGGCCACAACAGCAATTTTGTTTGTTTACATGCAAAACATTCCCTCACCCATCAGTTAAAACCTCTAGCAGATTATTACGCTGAAAGTACGAGAGGGAAAAGCAGCTGGAGTTGAAACAAATACTTAAAAATTATTATTTTGCAAAAGGAAAAGATGCATTTTAGGCATGTATGTACGAGTACATTGATATGTAGATGTATATATTCATTGCTACGCATTTTCGCTTTCTCCAGTCACCGTGTTTTACTAATTTACATACCATTGGAGTTCAGTGGTGTATATAGTGCACAGCTAGTAACATGCAACTTTAGGTTTCACAACTGAGATCAATACAATGGACATAACTAATGCTACAACTGAAGCAGAAATGATAAACAAATGATAGCAAGAGAAAAAAAATGCTTATATATAGACAAGTGAAAATATACTATTAAACATTAGATATTTATTACAAAATATTTGCATGCAGAGTCGTCGGTGCATTATCATGCTATTTAAATTTGTCTTTGCTATTTAGATGCAAAGGAAGTAGATCCCAAAACGGACATACCATAAACACTGGTGCTACTGATCATTTCTTGCTGGCAGCACAAAAAGCTGAATTGGATTTTTCACAAGCAGGAATTCCAAAGGTTGCTTTTCATTAAAGCCACTTTTCCTCTCAGCTATCAAATGTCACTGCCTTGAAACGTGGGCCCTTTCGTCAGGTATTCATTTAACCTACATGCATATAATTAAGTGGGAAAGCAACATCAACAAAAAGGGGATCTCAGATCACAAGAGAAGAAAGAAAGGGGGAAAAAAAAAAAAAAGCACATGACCAGGAATGCAAGTCCATGTCAATTTCACTCACTCCCATTGAAACTAACAAGAGCTCCAGGGAGGATAGTAATAGGATCAGTGGATTGTATATACCATTAAATTATACATCTTTCTCTCCCTTCCGAGCCAACAATACGCCCACCACGCTGTACCCCCTCCAAGATGATGGGCTTACATTTTACTGCAACAGCTTTTCTGACATATCTGTGCCCCCCCCCCCCCCCCCCCCCCCCCCCCCCCCCGCCAAGGCACGGCAATTTAAACCTAACTTTTGTTTTGCGAGATTCTTATTTGCACTTATTTGCTCAGAAGTTAGTTTCCTCAAAGTCCAGCCCCGCGTTACCTGCAGTTTATTATTTTCAATGCAACTTAAAAATAAATCCAATTAGAAGGAGGAGGAGGTGGGGAGGGAGCTGGCAATCGCGAACTCTTAATCTGCCTACTATTGTTGGCAATGATCAAGGAGGAAAAACCATGCACTGCGATTGTATATCTGTACTTTCCAGACTACGATTAGGAAAGCAGACCGGAGTGTTTAGTATCAGAAAACGACCGCGAATTAGGCAAAATATTTAGGGCACGAGCAGGTGATAAAAATAAATAAATAAAATTACGCAGCTGCCTCAGAGAGGTTTACAATTTAATAAAATTTAAAACGATGGTGGGAAGACTTGGGGGGGGGGGGGGGGGGGGGGAAAAAAAAGGAAAAGATCCTCTTACCTGGAGATTTGGTACAAGAACCCGATAGGTTAGAGTAGCATCGATCCGATGTGTTTGCTGATGAATGGGGACTCGGGTTAAGTGAAGGTGCCTATGATTTGAAATCATTCCAAGTTTTTGAAGGGAAGACTGACTGCAGCCTCTGCCATGTTGGAATTTCAAACCCAAAACAGCTGCTTTGCAAGGAGCCAGCATGCCAGCAGCTGGACGCCTGCGCAGAGCGCCGCCGAGCCAAATTCAAATCACTTTCACGCGAAGAGCCAAAGATCAGTTTTCAAAGGGGGAGCGTCGCTGGGGGCGGGGGCGTTCCGCGGCCCTGCGCGCCAGGGCCGCAGCTTCCCGCGGGGGGCGGCGGGGCGCCCACGCCGCGGTCGCGCTCCGGCTCCCCGGGGCGTCGGGACGGGGACAGCGGGCAGCGCGCTGCCTTCGCGGCGGCGCTCCGCGGCGGGGCTCCCCTCGGGCGCGGCGGCGCTCCGCGGACCGGAGAGGCGGGGGAGGGCCGGGGCCTAGCGGCGGCCCGAGGCCGCGGGGCAGGCGGGCAGAGAGCCAGCGGCGGAGGTTCCCCCGGCCGCGGTCGTCTCTGCTCCGCCGCGGCCACCCCGTGCCTCCCTGCCTGGGGCAGCGGGGCGCCCCGGCTCGGCCAGCGGCGGCCTGCGCGGCTGCCCTTGCCGGCCGGCTTCTGCGCCGCGTCCTCGGGCGGCCGTTGTCGGGGCTCACTGGCCGCCACCGCCTCCCGCCTGAGGAAAATGGCCGGGTGGAAGTGCCCCGCGCGCCGGCGGCCTCGTCCCGGCCCGGGCGGCGGCCGGCGCCGCGCAGACGTGCCCCGTCCCCGCGGTGCTCCCGGGGAGCCCCAGCCGCTGCCCGCCGGAGTCCGGCCGCTAGTAGCCGCGGCGAGGCATTCCCGGTAGCCGGCAATGGCTGAGGGGGCCCCGGCAGCCACACCTCCCTCTGCCCGCACTTCCCCAGCCCCTGCTCGGCGGGGGATGGCAGGGAGCCAGCTACCCCGGCCCACAGCTGCGGGGGACTCCCCTTGCATAAGAGGGATTCCCCGAGGGGCTGTTAGACGGGCTTTACAGGCTCTTTATGCCGGCAGGGAAGGCATAAAGTGGCCACACAACACAAACTGGGCCCTCCTTCTCATACACCGGTTACGCTGTCTCTCGCAAACGGGTCTTTCTCCGGCGTGGCCGACCCGCCGTGCCCGGTGCTGCCGGGCACCCTGTGCCCTCCACGCCATTCCTGCGCCCACCCCCTTGTTAATGCAGCTGCGGGAAGGGCAGCGAGGGCTTCCCACCGGACAGATCTGCGTTCTTGGTTTTACACCTGATGGGACTATCAGAGCATTTTTACCTTCTCTAACGGTGAAGAAGCCACGCTGTCCGGATGCTGTTCCTGGGCTCTGGCTTAGGGTCCTTCTGGAACGCTTTTACTTCCTCTCTTCCTGGTCCTGCTGAGGAGTTAAGGATGGCTTGGGAGGGTTGTTTATGCGTCCTGGATGTAGACGGGATGTATTAAATTTTCTTAGTAAAAAAAGAAAGATGCAGCGTGAGTATAGGCTCTGGAGAAGGCAGAGGAGACCAGTCCCAGGAGATTAGCATCTGGAGGAGTGGGAATAGGCTGTTTTCCTGGCTGTTTTCCTTTCCAGTAGCATAGTAGGCCTAAATAAAGCTCACAAGTAGTTGCCAGCAGAAGCTGCTGTAAACTGTCAGCCAGTCCCTATCCTATCGTTTAACAGAAAAAGAGGACCAACAGGCCTGTCTGGTTAATGTGGCCCATGAAGTGATTCAGTTAACCCAAAATTCTTTTCACCAGCTGAAGAATGTTTTGGAAGGCCAGAGCCCCCCCAGGTGACAAAGTTGTGCCTAGAGAATGGAAATAAAAGGACAGAGCAAAACAGCTGGACAAACTTCTGCTTATTCTTTCAACAGCTAGGGATAATGCTAGCACTGCTACACAAGGCGGAGAGCACTGCTAGTGGAATAGCAAGGTGTCCCGAAGCAAGGAGCTGGTTCTAGAGCAGATACAGCTTTTATTCTATCAAATCTGCTTTTGCTTGTCATCATGTCCCAACTAAAACAATTCATACACATGAAAACACAGTTTAGCTGAATGTTGGGATACAGACAGCTATTTTTAGAACTTGCAACATAGCTATAGCAACAGAAGTCTACAGAAATCACTTTTAGACAGCTGCCCAGAACAGCCAGTGGATGAGAAACCGCACCACAACCTGGCTGTCGCCCAAGCTGAAGCGTGCTCTTCTCACACATTTTCCCTGCCATTAGCAGTGGGCAGCTATGAGCAATGGGTCCATAGCCTAGATCAGCCAATTACTCATGCAGATAGCCACCTGTTGTCCCTTCTACAAGAGCTCAGGGATATTGAGTGGTGGCTTTGTCATTAACGCAAGCAGACAATTGCTCCAAATGCAAGTAACACATTAGCAGCCTCTGGTGTTCACTAATTAACTATAACCAAACTATACATATTATATTTAGTCTCCAATGCTTAAATCTGCAGCACAGCATATTGTTTCTGTTGGTGTTGCCAGCAATGAGCGCTGAAAACAGGAAGTCATGGTCCCAAGGCCATGAGGTTGGTCTAAATATCATATCATTAAATATAATAATTATTCTTTCTGTTATTTTTTACAACTGAATTCCTTTTCCTACTTTTTCTCCAAAATAATGGCATTGTGCACTTTTTTTTTCTCAAGTGAAAGATGATTTTTTTTTGCGCAATTATAGAGCTCCATGCCTTGTAGTGGTAGGAAGACAATGGTGACTATCATAAGGCATTGTTAGATGAGCACCAGAGCTTTTGAAATTTTCTGACCAGCAAAGAATATATTTATCAATCTTAGTATTGCATTAACCTCAGTATTTTCATTTTATACGCCGGTATTTTTCTTCCCTTCAGGCTTCTAATGCGACATTAAAATAGTCTGAATTGAAACTGTAGCCATGCAGTATATGTTTGTATGGGTTGACATTCATCTCTGTGCAGAAGGTCAGCATAAGGCTTATGTACTGTATTAAGTCCTTATTTTGAGGTCTGAATTAGGCTGAAGTGAAGGCCTTGTTCAGCTCATCTGTACAGGGATGAATTCCACTCTTTGTTTAAAAAGCCATCAAGCAGTCCTGATCCTTTTGAATGGAAAATTCTCACAGACTTTCAAACTGGGAATGTAACTTTGAGCCTATTTCAACATCTAGGTGAAACGTTCACAATGAAATTCAAAACCACATGAAACTTGCCTGGTTTCAGGTTTTGTTACAAACTCTAAACTCAGACCAGGCTCCTTGAAAGGTTCACAGACCTTTTCAGCAAATCTAGATTAATAACATTTAAACCATTTCAATTGTGAAAACAAAACAAAAGAAACTAAATTCCCAGAAAACAAAGAACAAGAACATCTAGCTATGCTACTGCGTCAGTTCTCCCAGTGATGCTGATGTGAAGCACGTGGATTTTGCAATTACTATTTATTATATATAGTAAAGGTTTTTAAGAGCTATAATATAAAAAATGGTGTTTTGTGAAACACTCTGTAGTGCCTTTACCTTAATTACATGAATTTCATTTGTAAATGAGAGGAAGTTTTCAAAGTGGCAGACAATGTCAGAGTTCTTTTAATGCTGTTTGGCAGCATCTGTGCTCCCCTTGCTTGCTGGCAGCACAGACCTCCAGGACAGGGCCTCCTGCCTGCCTTCATCCCTCTCTGCTGGGGAATCCCTTCAGTCTCCCACTCTCAGATCTCACGTGAGGCAACCACAGCTACAATTGCTACTATGATATGCTGCAATAAACAGCTTGCAAGTGCTTTTTCTTGGAGTTGTGGTCACTGGTAAATACAGAAACTATTTTCTTCCTTTACTAGGGGCACAATCTGTTTAAGAGCTCAGGCAACTCAAAGGGAGGATATTTATACCATCTGGGTCCTCACTGAGCTGCTGAAATGGCTCCAGATCCCATGTGCTAGGACAGTTCCAGAATGTGTATGGCACGATAGACATTCACAGGCCTCCCTCATCAGGTGGCAAATACTTCCTCTTCTCTCTCTGACTGGAGTAGTCAGTCTCAGAAACCTCAGTCTCTTTAGTTAAGGGTATACTTACTGCCTTTCAGGACCACCTTTTCTGTGTGTCAGCCAGACTACAATGGCTGCTTCAACTTGTTAGAGCTGAGTTTTCAAGAGGCAATGACACCTTAAATGTGGGCCTTTAAGATATTGCTAAATAGGAATCATAAGTAATGGTCTCTTTCTTACATACAGGCAGCTAACATTTAGTTGAATTAATGCCCTAACAAGCCCCATGGCAAACAATGGGACAATGGTCAAACGCAGAGGGGGAACGCATTCCAATTACTAATGTTACATGTTGCTTGCAGGTTCTTCGAAGGAGATTTCAAGAGCTGTAATCCCCCTCCCTTCCAGCCATACTGCTGTTCTGCATAGTTTGTCTGAAGCTTCAAACATGGCCAAGCCCTAGGTTGGTGACTAAGCCAGGATCACACAACATCTTCCTGGGCTCCTTTAGCACACAGCATGATGGCTTGTGTACTGGCCAGTGCCTAATACAACAAAACATCATATTGACCGTAGGCCATACTTAACATAATTCCTTACTGTGTCAGAAAGAAAAACTTTTATGTAGTGTATCTGTCCCTAGAGGCATTTTTTGCATCTTTGCCATTCTTATGTAAAACCTGGTAACTCTTACAACTTGTAACCACCTTGGGCTAGATTCTGGGGTTTTGAAGAGAAACCATTTCCAATATTTTTGGTCTCGTTTGTTTCTTTGGGATGGGGATGCGGTTGCCTTGATTTCAGTGAGATTTCTAGCCATACCCTTTGTTGGTCATTCTCTACAATCTTTAATATCACAAAACTGTTAGTCTCTGAAGTAATTTCCATTTCCCATTTTAGTCCTGTAGGAGAAATTGATTGCAACATCCAAGAAAAATATTCATTTACCAAGTGCACTGTATAACAGAACAACATATAAATGTTTGTCACATACACATCTGACAAGACCTATGCCTTCTGGCATTTCTTGAATTTTGGATGCTTAATATTTTTACTTTGGTAGCAAAGTAAATTTTAATACATTTTCATTTTTAATACAACTTCTCTATTTTTTAGAAAGCAGATTTTAATACAGGAAGTCTCTCTTAGGTAACTGTAGGAAGGAGTTGGATTTTTTGGGGGGTTTTTGCTCTCTATCTTATTTTGTACTGTGGTGTTCATGAACTGGGTAAGAACCACACTAATCCCTGTCATTTGCCTTAACAAAAACATTAATAACTTGTTCTACTCACTTAAACTATCCTCTCCTCATTTGAATTAGAGGAGGATGAGGTGCCCACATGAGGCCAAGTAGTATTCAGAGACATTTGACAGTGACAATGGAATATGGAGACACAGGAATGCCAGTTACAGGCACATTATTTTTCTTTTTCCTGTCTCTAACTTATTTTTTCCTTTACAATTACTATCTTTGCCTTGGTGCCAGCATCTTTCTTATTCCCTTTCTGATTCCATATCTCAATTGCAATGCTTTCCGTTCAACCCCTTTTCTAGAACCAGTGACATTCATAAGTCCTTCTCCTAAAAATTCGGTGCATTTTATGACCTTTGACTTCTGCCTTTTTTCTGTGCCCAAATGCATTTTCCTTTGTTTTGGTTTGGATTTTTTTCCCCTTCCTTGATGGTCTGCCTTTTCTGCATTCTGGTCAAGCTACTTCTTATTCGATATTGTCTGGTGATTTGCAGGAAGAAGGCTGAGAACATCTGATAGACACCTTTATTCTCTTTGTATTTAGGACCACTGGCAATTGAAAAGAAAAATATGAGAGCAAGTGTTGCTCAGATCTGCAAGCCCCAGGAAAGAATACATCCACTGCAGACAGAATCTTTGAAGAAGCTGGTAAATGAAATATGCAAACAATTTTACAGAGGATTGGATTTCTTCAGACTGAAGAAGACCTTCATAGGCCAGTGAAAGAGGAATATCTCTTCCCAAGCTCTGACCCACTACAACCAAGTAGTCAACAAAATATTTCAAAACTTTCCTAACATGAGCAAACAGATTTTCCCTGAGTGCATTCTGAGAAACAGCTGACCATATTGCTAAAAGTTTTGAAAAAATAGCCCAAGGCAGATATTTGGCATGAAAATTGCTGCCCAGTGGTTTATGTTTGACAAAGTTACAAGCACTGGAAAAAGGTTCTTACAATGGAGCCTTGACTCTAAGTATCACACTCTAAAAGTCTACAATTAATGATTACCAACCACAAAAATGTATTTTACTTAATGCTTAATTACTTAATTTAGTCAGTGCCTAGAAAGAAAAAAAAAAAAACCCACTTTATTTTGGAGGGGGAGTGGAATGGTGAAAATTAAACAGTAGTATGCTTACAAAACTGCAGGGTTTTTTGAAGTGCTTTTTCCAAGCACTTCATATGGTCTTCTCAGAAGCATTTTGTATCTGATCTCCAAATACAAATTTACCCTACAAATGAATGGAATTAACTTTGGAATCAAAGGAAAGAAAAACATTTAGCATAACACTGAAATTGCTCAAAAATCACACATACACAGAGAAAAAAAGTTTACCTGGTAGATTACATTCTGTAGGATCTGCATGTCCCATAAAATACCTGCAGTGCTTTGTTTGTATTGCTTTAAGAGCAGACTTTTACCCGCTTTTTCTCCTTTGATAAGTAAAAGTTCCTTTACTCTTAGACAAACATTTTGCTCTAAATTATGCTCCTACACCATATGATTGATCTTCACAGAATAAAATTGTTCTTACAGAAAAATTAAGACAATGTTTATGACATATTGTTTTAAACATTGTCTTTAGTGTTACTGTGAGTGTATGTGGGTAATGAAACATTATCAATCTATCTGTGCCGTCATCTCTAAAGCTTTTAATTCTCTAAAGCTATTCAAACATGCAAAAAGTTTTTGACTGTTCTTGCTAAGGATTCATCTTTAGGAATGTCATGTTTATGAGTGTTAATCAAATATCCAAGATATAATACCTTTCCAAAATGGAAAAGCATCAGCATATTAGACAACTATACCTTACATTTTTGAAGAAGAAAAAGAAAAACCTATTCAGACTTCTAACATATCTATTCAAATAATCTGAGCAACACAGCTGTTCTACATATGACACTCTTCCCTTACAAGAAATACGTTGTCTCACTTAGGAGACAAAGAAGCTAATAAAGGAAATTAGTACAGTTGGGTGTGGTACTATTGAGAGCATCCTTCACCCTGCCTGTAATGCAGTAACAAAATCTTGCTAACTTGTACTTTCTTCTTCTTTCTTCTTCCAACTTCCTTAGAGAGCTCAAATTTGCTAAATGCACAACACTGACTGCAATCAACAAGGCACTTAAGTATGTGCTTAATTTTGTGCACAAGTAGCCACATTACAGTAAATGGAACTTGGATGCTCAAAGTTAAGCACACACTTAAGTGCTTTGCTGGATCAGGGCCAGAGCATGACAATTTGCAAGTTGTCCACTGCACAGTAAGAAACCACAAACCTTAAAAATCCTGTAGAAAACTTCTCCAACCCTCAGATCAACCATACCAGAGACAAGGACAAAAGTATGGTAATAAGTAGCTTCTGCATTCTTTCCTTCTGTTACAAGTCACTAGACTGGCAGCAGTACTTACAATATAGCAAATTACCAATACAATAAATTCTCTTAATAAGTATCCATAAAATTACAATTTATTTTAAAGATCATCGTTTGCAATTCTATTCTCATAAGGCCATTAGACACATGGGTCTTTTTAATTTTAAAAGATCTGCTAATAGTTCTCACAAAAGACTTTATTCGAGACCTTGACCTTAAATTGATAGAGTTGCACAACTTAATCAGAATTAAACATGAGTCAAAGTACTGTACAATATTATCATGGGGGTCAACATAGTCCTTCAGCAGTCATGCACAGGATGCTGTTAGTACCACAACAGTGGATATCAGGATTCTGATTCTGGGGATCTAATCCTCTAAATTAAATGTGTTTGTTAAATGTTTTCTATTACTTATTTTGCCAAAGAGGAAGGGAACGGAATTGTTGATGACATTTCTTCCTTCTATGCGACCAAAAGGACTGAAAAACAGCCTTAATCTTTTCAATTCAGTCACAGCTTTTCAATCTAAAATGAAACTTTGTACCCACTGTGCTACACACTTCATTATTTAATTTTCTGACTAAATGGACATGGTTCAGCACTTCTCCAAGACCCTTTTCTTTCTTCAATAATCTGAAATTACCATTTTTTTTTAGGATTATAAGATACATTTTAGATCTAATTTGCCTGACTGTTGGCATTATTCAGATATAGGGAGCTTCTATGTTTTTCCAACACATAAGTTTCTTCACAAAAATTAGCAGGGTGAAAGAGCAAGTAAGGACACACTGCCCCAAGTCCGGTTTTCTACCTATCTACAAAGTAGTTTTCACACTTTCCATGACTGTGAATGTCTGTCTTTCTCGATTTATTTTTTTTTTTTTAATATTTTATTAGGAAGAACTGAAAAATTCTTTTCTATACTGCCAGTGCATGTGCTAGGGGAGGCGGGTGTCAAGGAGCCAAAAGCACATTCCAAGCTAATTCTGATCTCATTTACAAGGATGAAAATCTGGAATTAATCCATTGAGTATAGCAGACGTGTTCTGGGTTTACATAAATGTGATCTTACATTTATAAGTGAAATCAGTGTTTTCTTCTCTGACATTCACATGGCTTAAACCAGAAACATTTCCTAAATAAAACAAAAACAAAAACAAAAAAACCAACAAATCATCCAGTTTGGAAGATTGGCATAATTGCATTCAAGTCAATGGAGCCGTAGTAATTTGCATTAGCTGATGATCCAGGTGAAAGTATATAAAAGTTTTCAAAGCAGACTTTTTCATTTAAAACTGCATTATGTTAGGTGCACTGTTGATGTTCAGAATTAATGTGCAAGCTGTTAATCTCGCTAGACCTGGATTTAAAATTAGACAATGCAATAATTAGTTTGGCACTATAATTCTGCTACCTAGAGGGTAATAATGTAGGTCATAAAATACCAGTGATCAGCACAACTTTTCATACAAAACAAAGAATCTGTATTGGGAGGGAAGGTAGGAGGGAGGAGAAAAATTAAGAAATAGGTTGTTATCAGAGACCAAACTGGGCTGTGAGGTACTGTACCACCTCACAAGATGCTGTGTTGCCTATGTCTACTTATGTTTGTCAGTTCCCAAATGTGCACATGATTCTACAGGGTATAACGGACCCACAGATGTCTACAGGCTCTCTTTCTGTACTGTTTTTATGTTGGCTGTTCATTATTCTTCATATCTCTATTATAAAAAAATTAGGAAAACTATTTTATATAATTCTCCTTTTTTTTTTTTTGCTTGAAATATAAGCATTATGCAGAACAAACAGTTTACAAACACACAGAAGTACAACACTATAGTATATGTATCTTGATTTGTTTTCTTGACAAATGACTACTGGCAACATCAATAATTCAAAGGGAGAAACAATGAAAATATAGAGGTATTGCATTTGTATATTTCTTTCTTTCCTGTCAGTCATTCTTGATAGGCTTTTATATAAACATAAAGAAAAGTAGGAAATCATCAAGTCTGAAAGCTAGTGTTGATAAACACTTCTCGTACTATTTAAATGGTCAGGTTGCTTAAATATACACGTTTTGAGAGTATCTCATACATGCATCTCTGTTAAGAAAACAACATTATATTAGCTTTTATACAATCAGACTGTGTTTGTGTAAGATATACAGCATAGTTCAGTGAAGATGAGAGTGTATATACAGGTGTGCATACGTCTGAAGTATCTCTATGCTTCTTATACTATTAGAAAGTGCACATTCGATGTTATAGATGCATATATTCATAAATCATTGAAAGTTGTGCTTTTCATGTGATGTGGGGCACAGATACAAACTTGCTAATGATAATTATAGAACTGATGCTGATTTAGTCATTTCAAGAAAGCCATGGAGGCATAATTAGTGTCTGAATGGCCTCAATATTGCATTATTAGGAGGCTAGGGTGAAACTTGAAATGAGAACATCAAGGCTGATAAAAGAAAAGAAAACATGAAATACATACATAATTCATTCTGAGATATTATAAAGGTTTATAACCAGAAACAATAATTTGCAGAAAGCATCTCATGTACTAGAGCCAACTGCAATAATTTGGTCAACCTGTTTAAGATCAAATAGTATTCCTAGCTATTCTCAGTGGTATCTTTCTAATAAAGTAGCAGCAAACAGACACTGTTTGCTTCCGGTCACTTTTAAAGAATGTTCAGTTTATCAGTGGGGACTTTAATCTCAAGCTTCATAGAGTACAAAAAAGAACATTGATCCTACTGTTTTGTCTTCTAGGCCACAAGGCATGCACAATTTTACACTCATTTGTCATAAAACAAAAAATACATTTTGCCCTTTGAAAATACCAAATGCCAGCTTTTAAACAAAATAATTTTCCATCACATTTTTCCTTTTCTTTTAACCTTTCCATCATTCCACCCCCCTTCTTTTTATCCTAGACTAATTTTCTCTCTCTATTAATGCCTTTCTTCCAATTTAAGTACTAGTAAGAACTTTGCAGAACTCCTGGTTTTGGACCCTTGCCAAACTAGCCACTGTTTGATGATTTGTTACAGGATCACAGAATGGTTCAGGTTAGAAAGAACCTTAAGATCATCTAATTCCAAACCCCCTGCCATGGGCAGGGATGCCTCACACTAGACCATGTTGCCCAAGGTCCTGTCCAGCCTGGCCTTGAACACTGCCAGGGATGGAGTGTTCACCACTTCTTTGGGCAGCCTGTTCCAGCACCTCACCACCCTCACAGTAAGTAACTTCTTCCTTATATCCAATCTAAACTTTCCCTTTTTAAGTTTAAACCCATCACCCCTTGTCCTATTACTACAGTCTCTAATGTAGAGTCCCTCTCCGGCATCTTTATAGGCCCCCTTCAGATACTGGAAGACTGCTATGAGGTCTCCATGCAGCCTTCTCTTCTCCAAGCTGAACAGCCCCAACTTTCTTAGCCTGTCTTCATACGGGAGGTGCTCCAGTTCCTGATCATCCTCATGGCCCTCCTCTGGACTTGTTCCAACAGCTCCATGTCCTTCTTATGTTGAGGACACCAGAACTGCACACAATACTCCAAGTGAGGTCTCACAAGAGCAGAGTAGAGGGGCAGGATCACCTCCTTTGACCTGCTGGTCACGTTCCTTTCGATGCAGCCCAGGATACAGTTGGCTTTCTGGGCTGCGAGAACACACTGAAGCCAGCCAGGAATGTATGATATCAGATGGGTTCGACCAGGTCTACAGATCCAAGAACAAAACCCATCCCTTGCATATAATTTATTTCAAATTTAAATAAATTTAATATGCAGGAACGTATTAGAATTTCATAAAATTTTGTGTATGGAAACTAATTTATTTGTGACTTTTCTGTACTTTGTACTTGCATTATTTTATTTTTTTTTTCACTTGCTTTGCAAGGGTCTAAACTATCAGAAATAGGTTCAGTAGTCTCCATAATCACTGGATCCCTGCAAAGAATGTGGAAGTCTTACCTTCTCCAGCTCTGGAGAGCCAGTTATTGTATACGGTGAGTGCCTCCTGCTCCCAAGCCCTACTCAGCCTTTAGTTTAGGCCAGCATCGCCTTTCCTTCACAGATTTTTTTTTTTTCCTTAAAATAGGTGGGCTGTTTTTCCAGTTTCCTGTGATGAAGCCATGAGCAACCAATCATGCTTTCTTGACCAAAACTGTAGAAAAGTCTTTAATTCTGCTTTTGCTTGCCAGTATTTGAAAGAACCCTACTCGTTAAAATCCTCATTAAAGCTTATGTAAGGAAGATATGTATATCCTGTATCTTCTTTTAAAACATAAAATGTCTTAATGAAGAGAAAAGTCAAGGATGCCATGTTGCTAAATGGTCTGTGGCTTGAATTTTAGTGAGGGTGACACTTACTCATATACAAATATATAACACCTTGTCATGTTCCATGGATATCAAGGTTTAAATAATCAAGTCTTTAATTTTCAGCTTAAGTAAAATAAAAAAAATTTAGTCCTGTATCAGCTTGCAAAAACTAGCTTTGATGACTTTTTGACAGGGTGACAAATAATATTCACAAACTTGAAACCACTGGGATAGATCCCAAATGAGTAGACAAGAATGTTCATTCTCACAACTCATCTTTTTGTGAATAGCATAACTCATTTCATCACAACCTCCTGTGCCTCACTGAGTTTGTTTTGAAAGTCTGAAGTTTATATAGTATAAAAGAAAGACCAGACTGTGGCAGACAGGACTTTATCCTGAAAAGAAGGGAAGTCCTTAATTCTCACTGTCTTTAGCACTTATACATTCAGCACTAGAGAGAACCCAGCTTTTTCCTCTTTTCTTCCCTAATTTTACTAGTTACTTTTAACTTTACAGAAAGCACAGTTACCCACAGGAGCAAGTGCAAGGAAGGGCTATGTGTGGGGTGATATCTAAAAATCATCTATCTAAATAACTAACTGGTTATCTAGTAGTTAAGGCACTCACATTCATTTTAATAACATATATAATAATTTATAACACATTTATGTTTATGATTTATAAATATATAATCTTACCAAAATTTATAGTGATTTTTGCAGCCTGAAAGAGTGAATACTCCAATATAGCGTGCTTTGTAAGATACCTGGTGGATTGTATTTTAAAATAAATTCAGAGAAAAAAAGCCAAACCCTAAAATGGTAGGTGAGAGTGAGGTCTCTTATAATCATAGGCTTGATGGTATTTTTGAACTCTGAAAATATTTTACTATTTCATCATCCATTATATTTCCTGTAAAAACTAACTTAGGAAAGCTCCAATACAAGAATGATGTTCTCTGATGCAACCCAGCCAGATGTGCTTCCCCCAGAGGTAAGCCTCTCAGCCAATATGTAAGATTGGCCAGAAATTAACAAATTTTCCCTTATTACAATTTAAGATTTGTTACAGTCAAAATTCAATAGGTACGAGATAGTCTGAGAATGGGTAATGAATATCCATTTTTTTTTTCTAACTCCTTGACATGCAATGTAACTTCCTCTGCATTCAAAAGCAGCTAGCAATGCAATTGTTGTAATGTTACTACCACTAATTATTATTTCTGTATTATTATTATTACTGTCATCTTAATTGCTGCTGAGATTCTATAGCTTGTCTCTTCAGTCTCACCAACTGCCTAGAACAAATGTTGCATGTTTTGGGATAACAATAGCATTCCATCATCTATATCCTATTCTTGATGTCAAAAGACATGATGTCAAGTGCTCGAACACATGCATATAGGCATAATATGGTGGGTGTTTTTCCAAGAGTATCTTACAAGAAAAGATATTTCACAGCACTGTGTTTTGAAGGCTCTACTTACAAACCTGTTTGTGCTTGGCAACTATCTCCAGTTGAAATTGTGTTATTACCTTGCGAGTGGCACATTGCCACACTAGCAGATGGGCATTTGTGTAGGCATGCCAGAGAACTAGTACGTGAATTGAGTTTGAGTTTGAGTATTAGGGCCCAGATCCCCATCCAGGTATGACTACCTATACAATTGTATCCTGTTTGAAGAGAGCATATAATTAAAACTTCAGCTCAGTTTGGCATTACTTCTGACATTCTAAAAACCCCCTAATATTACTGAAGAATACAACTTCGTTTTCTTGGCAAATAAGGGCTGTGATTAGCAATGGTACATGGGTGAGGGAGAATGTATTACAGGCATCCACTCTCCCAGTATTCCCTTGGAGAAGAATACAGGGATGTAAACAGTATGGCTGCAGCCAGGGTGAATTTCTTATTAAATATAACAGCTCAACAGAGTGTGGAAGGCAGATTCATGACCTTTCACGTTGCCAAAGTGTGCATACACTGTGATTTCTTCTGAATAAGATTGCTAATGTTTCAAAGTGTTATAAGGGTCGTTACTTCTCCCTTGCAATTTTACTGACATTTTTCTCCTAGTTTTCATTTGTGCTATAGTCTAAATTTTACACTAAATCATTTAAGTTTGCTCTGGAGAGGCTGCAATGCTGCTCCCAGGCACACTGCCATGATTGAATCCACAAGTAAACACTTTGTATATTCTTAAAAACCTTATATCCTAGTACAGAATGTGTAACAGAGCTCTCAGACAGTGCAGTGCAATTAAATGCATTTGCCTGGGGTTGTGAAATCAAAATAGTTATTTGTATTAGGATGCATCTATGGATAAAATCACATAATAGATACAACTTTTTGCTTTGAAACATAGCACATACGCTTTTTCCAATAATTTGTGTGTGGGCAGGTGGAGGTAATGATGCACAGCTAGCCAATATACCTGTAAATATGGCATTACTATGATTTAGGTATACAAAACTGCACAAAATTGCTTGAATATTGTAGTAGAAAAGTTGGTTTAAATGAGCTTGACATAAGAAATCTATTTACTGTCTAGTTTGACATATTAGTTGTCTTTTACCACTAAGTGTTCCCTCAGGAAATCATAACAAGAGAAGAGATGTAGAGGTGCCCAATTCAGTTGCATGGTGTTGACTTTGAGTTTTATGGTATCAGATGTGCTCTTGTGAGACATAACTAAATTTTAGCAATTCTTGAGTTCCTCATTATGAGCAAACACAATAAACAGGTGCTATCAAAAAGTGTCAGATTAATTAATTATGCCCTGCACATACTTCAAAATGCCTTTGTGATTCCCATTATTGGTCTCAGATGCTATTCACTATACTATTTTTATACTTTCAGCCTAAGAACAAGGCACAATATTGACCAAAAGAAAAAGGATTATTCTACTGGGCAGTCACAGGTAATGAACCAGCACTCCAGAACACATATACAGGTTACATGGCAAAGACCATACAACATCAGGTACAAGGTTCTCTAGTCATAGATGTGTGATTTTTATACCTATCAATTTTCAAAAAAGTGCATGGAGTGTGATTTTGTTGAGTGCAAGATGTCACTGTAGTAAATCCCAGGTCACCCACAGAAACTAGACACAGTAGTAACCACCCCTGTAGTGCAACTGAGAAACTTAGAGTGTAACTGCCTGTGCTGACTGGGACCAGCTGAAGCCTATGAACCTTCTGATCATGACAGTAGTGTAACATGGGATGAAACTCTGGCCACTTAGCTGAGACATCACGTATAGAAGCAGATGAACTCCTAGAAAGAAGGGCATTTCTCTTCATTAAAATTTAAAATGGTTCCTCATTTGCTTTTGTACTTCTACAAAATGAAACTAAGACCTTGTTGGGAAAATCATGATTAAGAGAGAAAATTATTTTCTAACTCTCGGTAATTGTAGAGCTATAATAGCTCAATAAAAATGTAACTGAAAGTGACACACTTCTGTATTTTGCTACAAAAAAGTTTTATCAGAATTTCCCAGTCAGCTCTGTGACTCATTAAGTCCTTCTTATATCGATAATGAGAAACGGAACTAAGCAGAAACGTAGTGGCATGAGTGGGTTAGTTGTAATAAAACATCCTTCAAATCTCCCCCATAAGCACTGTGTTATCTCTTAACAATTACAACAGCACATGGGCCAGCAAATGCATTCCAGCTATTGCAGATATCTCCATCAACCATTATTTCTCTTCAACAGTCATGAAAGAATCATAGGACAAGTCAGATGTGAAAGGACCTCAAGAGGTCTGTAGTCCAACCCCCTGCCTAAAGCAGGGTCAGCTATGAAATCAGACCAGGTTGCTCAGCAAGCGTGTCAGTCAGAACCCCCCAATGATGGCGGCTGCACAGCCTGTCTGGCAACCTGTTGCCAGCTCCCTGGCTGTCCTCATGGTGAATTTTATTCCTTGTGTCCAGATTAAGCCTCTTGATTCAACTTATGGTTGTGAAAGAATAAAGGATACCTACTACAGACCTAAAAAAAAATGCAACCCAAAATACATTTTCTTTGTAGACCTGGCTTTCTGTACAGGACTTTTTGTTAAGGAGTTGCTTTTAAATATGCATAACCATACCCATAAAATGCAAGCTAATCCATAATTTGAATGAATGCCTGAAGATACAGATATGTTTTCTTCTTCTCAAGGAATGTGATTTTGATGGTTTCCACCTAGTCCCTATTTGTTCCCATCGGAAAACCAAAGCAGTCAGCACAGCATGGTTGACAGACTGTGCTCAACAGATGCCCAGAACTGGAATAGCATGGGGTACTGAGGTCAGGAGTGAGATTCATTGGCAGACATGTGTGTGGGAAACTTGCACAGCATCTGCCTGCATTATGCCTTTTTTCAAGTCAATGCTATTCAGCCCTTGCTTTTTTGAGCATTGTATTTGCTCAAAAATAAGGCTTTCAACAAGAGATACTTATTAATTTGCTGCTTGCCAGTCTTTGGTAATTACTGCTGATAATTCAGAAGGCCAATTGCTGGTTTATAAAAATAAGATGTTGTTAGAGAAAGTCTAGGAAGTAGACCTATTCACCATGTTGGACTAAATTTGAAGGTCTTTACTTAGTTCTTAGGCAAACTATTGGCATAAGGGATTGAGAAGATGTCCAGTTTCTTAGCTGACATTCTGCAGCTAATTTTTATTTCCATTTGTCTTTGGTTTCAAACCTTTGGTTAGGTAAAGCTCCATTTTTACATGCGCACAAAAAAAAACCACAACAACTTCAAGTATAAACCTGTGAAGCACCAAATGCAGTTAAAAATTTGTGACTTTGTTCTGATAAACACATGGTGAACAAAACCAGATTCAATATCACCATATCTCTGGAACTAATAACTCATCAAATCATGACTTCATAATTTGAATTTGAAGTGGCTTTATGAGAAATACAAGCTGTGGTGGCCAACCAGACACAATACGGAGGCACGGGAAAGCAGCCATTTAGAAGTATAGATAAAGAGAATTAAGCCTTAATTTTACTAAGACAAGGAAAGGAAAAAGGCTGTGAGGAAACCTTCTGGAAGCACCAGAAAATATTCTTTTACTGGCTGAGGAAAAGAGAACAAAAGGGAAATTATCATGGATTTATGTCATTCGTAGCTATAAAGATAGCTAAGAGAACAAATCACAAAGAAAGATATTAGAAGGAAAATCCAAGCTGAGAAAGGCATTTAAAATGGAAAAGATGATAGTGAAGAATTACTAAGCCATATTTGGAACTTGTTAAAACCAGTTCTTATTGTAGATAACAGATGGACCATGGACGTTCTCACTGCAGGTGTCCAGTGCCATCCAAGGATGCTGTGTCTCAAAGGTAGACCATAACTCCATGCTAATGTCTGAAAATCCCAATGGCAATACAGTCATTGAAAACTTTCAACTTCATGTATCTTACTTGCCTCCAATCATTTGAAAGCTGAACTGGTTTGTGATTGCACTGAGGAAGTTTCAAATCAAATTGCTCTGATGCCACCTCAAAGCTGTTCATTCTTGTAGAAACAAATAGTATCTCACAGGGCAAATGCAGTTTTGCCTGAATTTCAGTTGGCCTGTAATGAAAAACTTCCATATGATCAGTTTTTAGCTTAAAATCAGCAAGGTACAATTACATCCTTAGTAAAACTATGGCAGGGCACTGCAACAACTTAAGGCTTTATATTTCTGTCAGACTGACAAGTAATGTTATTAGCCAGGGTGTGCAGCAGACAAGGCTATGGAGGAAAAGGAAGTTACAATGTAAATTATTTTTGCTTAAGCGCTATCCTTTGAGACATCCAATTCTGATATTTTGTTGAGTTATATGTAGTTACCAGCAACAGAGGATACCTCTTGAGTGGCTCCATTCCGCTTCTATGAAAACTCAGAAGATAATGATGAGTCATTGCTCCCCTGCACAGAGAAGATACCACAGGGACCAATGTTACTTCTCTTGCTCAGTGTGTGAGAAAAAATCTTAGAGAGGAGACACGGTTTCAACATATTCACCTGAGAAATCACTTCTCTTCCTGTGTCAAATTGCCAGCTTTGGATCAGAGGCTGTGCTAGAGCTCGTTGAGTATGAAAGAATGGCCTAGCCAGCAGGGTTTTGTCTTGTAGGAGGAATTTGGCTTGGGAATTAAGTCTGCCAGGTCCATCAAATCCCTATTGCCTTTGGGAATAGAAATGGTCTCTGAAATGAAGAGGCTTCACTGTTTGCTCTGGAGGGGTTTCTTACCGCTTTACAGGAATTTATTTTCTACTCTTCGAAGAACATTATATATATTTGGGGGAGTTATGTCAGGGAGCTGAGATCCTCAGGTGGCCATAATTCTGTATAGTGCTAATTTAAAAAAAAAACAGTTTGTACCTCTTCATTGCAAAAAATGAAAAGGTCTCATTTTGGTGTACAATATGTGATATTGGCATGTATTTCATGTGAATTGTGCAGATGTTGGTGACCTAATAGAATTATGATAATTCACTTTGTTTCTGGGATCACTGGCACATACAATGACTTGGCTCATTGCACTGCCAATGGATGTAACTTTTTTAAAAGATATGTTTGGAGTCTTCAGATAAATGGAGAGAAGATGTCTGTGAATAGTTCCAGACTGACAGCAATAGGAATAACAGCAAATTACCCATTGCATAGACAGAAAATTACCAATTCCTCCACAAGGAAGGAAAGTGAGAAGTAGGCATGTATTAATGGTTTGTTCCAATTTTTGTAAGAGAGATATGTGGACAGTTAAAGTGTTGCTGTTTCGTACTTTTCTGCTTCACAGCCCCTTCCAGGAGAGTGGTACATTTTTCTGATCCTAGGGTAACACTAGAGTCCTCCTCAAGGCTCAGTGTTTGCTGTTGTAAAGGTGTACCTTATGTCCACAGTTAAGTCTGTATAATAAATTACTTGAAATCTTGTGATCAGTTCATGGAAAGCAGCTCTTTGAGGAGACACTGCCTTCTGTTGTTCACTCCAAACTTGCAAGAAGATTTGGAGAGAAGGATGGTCATGTAGAACACCAGGCTACAGCGCTGCTCTGCTGTACTTATTTCTGAGGTTCCCATCAGTAGGAGTTTTGCTTTTTCAAAAACTAGGCTAAAGTATCAAGTACTGTTGTTTGTTTGGATTTTTTCCCTGAGTTATTGCTTATTTTTCTGTGTGCTAGTTAGTTTTTAACAAGATTTTGTGAGGGGGGCAATATAACTTGTTCCTTGTTGAAAATGAACTCCAGAGTGCTCCCCTGCCAGATTATTATTTCTTTGCTTGTGCTTGTTTTCATGTTCCAGTTTCCCTTTGCATTGCAGTCAAAGAAATGACTTTAAACTCTTACTCCATGGACTAGTTCTTAAAACAGGACTATCCTAAAATACAAAAAAAAAAAGAAGTTTTTCTTTCCCTTGAGTGAAAGCAGGAGACAGATGTTTTGGTGATATCCCTCTGTTTATGTTGCAGGGTAAACCTTTACATTTTACATAGAATCTAATGAAAAGTTCCACAGCTTTCCTTAATGTTAGCAGGAAACAGAATTATTATTTTTTAATGTAACTGTTCCTCTGATACAATGAAAACTCCAGTTACAATGTGTTTCTTCATAAGAAGAGAGTAGAGCTCTATGGAATTACAATAGCACCACTATAGAAGTAAGAAATTAAGCAGGACAGTTTAATTCTTCTTGCAAAGTCTCTACTTCTCTAATGTGCAAAATAACAACAACCAAACAAGCAAGCAAAATCATCAGCAGTAACAAGGAGTCATCCAAGTAGCAAGGAGTCATAGACCAAGCCAAAATCATGACTATTTTAAGTCTTCACAGAAAATGCCTCATCTATAACACTGAGTCACCAGTATATAATACCAGAGAGTTTTATTGCATTAAGGTCTAGGTGGAGATGAAATTCCTATACTCTCCTATTATGGACCATATCTCTGTTGGGTCTGTGTCATTTGAGTTTTATTGTCCAATTTGCATTTATCTCAAACTTCTGTAATGGAAGGCTGGTGTGACAATATTTGGATCACCCATCTTTGGTTGAACTAATTCTTGACTCTGTGACTTCCAGCCTTTGTTTAGAGTGTTTCAGCCTGTTATATGTTACCTATCTGAGGATAGTAGCTATTAAATCTTAAATGAAAAAGGAAAGGTAATAAATTAACAGAAAGACATATAAATCTTTAGAGGCACCTGCTTACTAAAAACAGTTTTTGTGGACCTACCAAAGCAGGAGATGGTATAAATTCTTTTTATTCCTCTTAGTTCCAGTATTCTCTTCCTTTCTCAAAATAAGGTAATTTCTTCATCAGCTAGCAACAGTTGTAGAAATTATTTTCTAAAATATATCATGCTAATCTCATTAGTTACAAGTACACCACTAGGTACTGCTTTCGATGTGAATAGCTAGCTAGACACAAGGTCATGTAAGTTATTTCAATTTGGAGAAGAAACTGGTGAGGGAAGCACATATCTCTGATGTTAAGATGTTTGTATACAAAGAAGCAGAAAATCTTGCCCCTCGTTAGAAGTGAAGTACCACACAGTTAGAATGAAATGAGAGCACAGAGGCAGGTAATGTTATGTACACTAGGACAAAGTGAATGTGCACCTGGATTATCTCACAGCAGCTTTGTTCATGTGCCTATGTCCTCAGTGGCACCTTAAAACCAGTGATATCTTTCACAAGTCAGTTACTTGAATTATATGCTGTATTAACAAGATTAAAAAGCTCATTTAGACTTCAGTGCTATGATTATAAGAGTGCAGCAAAGTAGGTCTTTACCTTCCTTGCCATGTAGCAACAGTCTAATAGTTTGAAAATTAAAATTCATAAGGTTTTCTTTCCTCCCTTAAAAATATTAAAATGGAAAGACAAAACTGAATTTCTAATTTGAAGCCTTTATATTCTACTTTACTGACACTCAGGAGTTTTATGTTTCTTCCCAAAAAAGCCTCAAAGAAATAAAAACAAATTAAGTTTTTCTCATGAGCTGTTTTAAATATTGTTTTCAGATCTTTCTATGAGCTTAAAATAAAAATTTCTTGTAATATTTGTTAAAGCACATTAAAATTACATTTTAGAAACTAACAAGGTTTTGTCTTCTGAGTGTCCCACTTCAGAGAATGCTTGCATGGGAAGCAGACTTTCTCTGTCATCCATAATGCCATCAGCCATGCTTCTGTGTTGACATACTACGCATTAGAGTTTGATCCCAGCGCAGAAGACAAACTGGGAATTACACACCTCAATACAGAGCTGTGGACTTCCTGACTGAGAGTATGTAGTTGAGGCAAGGAAGAAATAAGAATAAAAAAAAATCATCTGCCTCTCGTCAGTTTCTGTTGAAAAAAAAAAAAAAAAGAAGATAATCTGATTTCCATAGTAGCATTTTAAAGTAAAATTCGGCATCACTACCCACACTAAAGTCCCTCTTTACAGAAACGCAACTGTAGTATTGATCAGGAGACTCTCACTAGTGAAAAAATTATACTTCACTTTTCTGTACTTTGACTTTAGACAAAATCTGACAATGAAAACCTCAACGACCTATTGGCAGTGTGGAATTTCTGATGGTTTATTTAGTTTGACTGACTCTGGTACGTTGCTGCTATGAATACAGTTGCTATGGAAGGAATGCTTTAGTGCTGTCTTTCTTCTAGAGAGGTCATGATTTTGCAACATCTCAGATAACACTGACGGCTTAATGTCTGCAAACAGTGCAACATTTAACATTTGCTATGCACAGTGAGGATCGTAGTTCATAATTTAGTATTCAGAAATGACGTAGAAATATTTGTATGATAAAATGTGAGGATATGCTTAAATATTCATGAAAATAAAAATACATAATATATTTATTTTTACAATGTCAATAGGTAATAAGAAAATAATCAAAGGTGCATTTAGAGCTTTAACAAATGAAAGCGAATTTCAGTACTTGGAAATGATATTTTGAACTAGGCCACCTCTATTGTTCTCCAAGGCAAAGAAAATATTTTCACTTTCTATCTACCAAAATATCATTAAACTGCACTGAATTGTTTTTCTCTCTCAAACTCAAACAAAAAGAGCCTCCATAGCAAGAGATTTCCATCTCACTTGTCATTAAGTTTCTTAATGCAGTATTTGGCTCTAACAAATATCAAACATAAACAATGGTTTTAAAACTGAGCCAATTTTGGGCTAAAAGTTTTTGAAAACATAATCCAATAGAGATAACTAGCAATAAGACTAAAAGTATTCTGTCCTTATTATGCTCTTCTCTACAAGCTATTTATATGGTTCAATCCCTTAATTAACATCTTTCTAGTTCTCAAATTAGTCTCCAGAAGAGGACTGGTATGGGATGGATATTCTCTAATGGTTCAAGGATACCTTAATCCTAAACAAAAATGTAGCATGACAGAGAGGCCAAAGGCAGTGTAAAACATCACTGGAAAGAAAAGTGATGGGTACATTAAGCTTCATGTATGCTGGATGGACATAGTTGTTTAAGATAGAGTCTCCAAGCCAATACTAGGAGGTCGGTTTGCACTCTTGCAAGCAGAATTTCAATTTATGAAATTCTTTGCTATCTGAATGCCAAAATTTGAGTGCTGGTCCCCATTCTTTTAGATGAAATGGCATGGCTCCTTCAGGAGCTAGTAATATCTCACTGGCAACAAGCAAAATTCAGCTGAATTGAATATTTTATAATTTCCCTTGTGCTTTAATACTAGTTAGTCCTCAAAATTATACATGCTATTTTTTGCTTTCACCCTTCTGTTGGTTACAAAAAGGAGTTTCACTACACATAAAGCCTGTCAAGAGACTTTCATGCTTCCTAAACAATAAAAAAGACCAGGTCTTATGAACTGTCAGTTCAATACCAAAGGTGGCAAAGAATTAACTCTTTGCAACCAATAAATTAGCATTTTTACAATTAGTATTTGAAAATGTTCCAAAAAGGTCAAATTCCTCCTGTAGTAATTTCTCAGGCTGGAATGTAAAGCATCATACACAAGCAATTTGAGCAGCATAACCCTGGCGAGTGTTCCTGGTCCTCTTAAAAGTTATCATTTTGTGTCTTAATCTGCAGTAAAAAGGGCAGTCTGTCCTGCTGGATCACATACTTTCCATGATTTTTAAAAAGAACTTTTTCACAGCTGACTTGATGTTTGCATTCCACATGCCAGCAATGTCTCCACTAAGCGTGTGAGTGGAGTAACAATACATATACAATGCAGTATGTCACTTAGTAATATATCATGGTGGAAAAGAAGATTAATGACATCATCCAGGTAAGGGACAGGATTTGCCTAATATGAGAAATGCAATCATTTAAAAACACAGAAAGTAGAAGAGTGATGATGGAATCTGGGCAGGAGGCATGTAAAGGACAAGAAGCCCGTTACAGATGTCCCTATTTAGGAATTTCTGGCACTGTTTTGGACTTTAATGTGTCAGAAAACTGGTGACTTGGCAGTCACATGCTGCATTCTATGACTGATGTCTTTCTATTCTTCATCAAACAAAATTCAGAACAGTCTTGTTTTTTGTTGATCACATTATAAACAAATTAGAAGTAATAAGGTAATAACTGTCAGTTTGCCCTACAGTAAGACTATGCTTACAATTACTTGTTTATTACTATATAACCTTTTTAGTCACAGAGCATGATTTCATTGCGACAGGGGTTGCACAAGCACAGAACAAAAAGATGATCCCTTATTGAGTGCCCTTCAGCCTAAGGACTCCACAAAAGACAATGGAAGGTTATGGACGTAGAGAATTATGATGTGACAATGTTCATCAGTGGTCACTGATGGTATCAGTTGATTTAGTGACCCAAGGACCTACCTTTTGCAAACTTCTTTCAAAGGAAAATTTTAAAACGGATTTTTGAAGTCTTAAAGAGATCTTTGCAAAGAGATTTTTTTCCTATAACAAGTGACAGGGCAATGGTATATTTGAAATTGTATCAAGTAGAAACTGGAAGCTGAGCATGTTGGAGAATTTTTGACATTACAGAACCAAACTGGCAAACATGATCAGAAAGCATCCAAGTGGCAAGTAGAGTTGTTTAGATTAGCAAAGGAATGAGAAAGAACTGAAGGACTGAGTGGATACAATTGGGAGTACATGTTAGATCAGCTGTGTCATTATTTCCATTGCTATTGTCTACGTTTATCATTAAATAAATTGTGATTCGCATTTCTCAATCCCTATCAAGCTATAGTAAATCCCCTATGTTTAAATTCAAAATGTTTGCCATGTCATACTACTGAATTCATCAGCACAAGCCCCAGAATGAACTATATCTGGCCCCAAAAAAGCAGACTGAGCTACCCAGAAATGAAGAAACAAAAGTAACGAATGCCGCATAAGTTTAGCAAATGGAGCACCATCACATTACCCAGCCTGGAACATACTTTCCAATGTAAATGTAGACTTACAAATAAAAACCTTTCAAAAACTCAGCTAAATATGGAGTTCCAGCTAAAAAGGTGCTGGTATTAAATATTTTATTAAAAATGGGGAGCAGGGAGATAAACTAAACTAATAATGGAACTTGAAATAGATTTTTTAGCATCCTAAAAAGAGGTCCATCACCTTCACTTTGCCATCATAGCCTGCTTCAGGATGGCCATTTGCTCATGGAATCCAGTTACTATTTATAACATGACACCAGCTGAAATGCAGACTCATGATTGAAGTACAATAAAGCCTATTGAAATCATAGTTTGTATACAGCTATGCAGTCTTCAGCTGAAGAATTTTCTCTTTCTTTCTCTCATACACATACATTTCACCTTCAAGTGCATCTAGAATAAGTACCTTTTCCAGGGCTATTTGGCTCACAGCTTAACCAGACTACACTAACTGGTAGCACTTATTTTCTTGGAAAGCATGTTTTCTGGGCACTGAAGAGCACAGTTTTGCTGAGTGCAAGGCCCAGCATTGGGGGGTGGGGTGGGGGGGTGGAAGCGGGAATCAAAATTTGCCACTTATTAAACTAAATGTTCTCGATGCTTTGTGCAGGCAAAAATACTCTCCCCTTGACCCCTCAAGTCCATTAACCTTAGGAGAGCCATTCTGCAGTTGCTGGTCTCCTATGGTGCCCTTTTCACAGCAACATGATGAGCTCTCAATATACAGTGCGTTGTTCTTTGTAGCATAATGTAGGGTATACGGCAGCTTCTTGCTTCTTACCTTCCTCCCCCTCTGGGATTCCCAGGATTTGTATACTGTGTGTCTTCCTTATCTGTTTTTCTAAGAGTTCCACCTAGAATTTAAGAATTTATGTATTTATTATCTTTCCCAGGCTTAGTCAATAGATAAGAATTGCACTTTAACTTCCCTTCACAGTTTTTTTTTATTGTCAAGACAGTTCGAGTTACTTGTTGCTCCAGGCCGTCTGTTAATGTGTTCATTCTTCCAGTGTTGGCATGCTTTACTTATCCATGGGCATAAAGCATACAGTGTTCCTGGTAACAGGAAGCTTTTAAATTTAATCTGTAGAGAGTCTGAATTAAGGCAGGCAACAGAGCCTGGCTTTACAGAAAACAGCCACACTGCCTCCATGGCTTGACAACTTAAAGAAGACTTTCAAATTCTTGTCCCAGTCTTTTCTAGTATTAGTGAAAACACCAATATCAGTTTTGGCAAGGCACTCTTTTCATTCTTTCCTAATGAGGAGCAGAAAGTAGATCCTCTTAAAAGCTTTATAAAGAGGTACTGCTATGGCTTTCACTAGCAACAATCTTGAAATATCAGGTCTAATACTGAGGTAAAGCAGTCACTTTACATAATTTTTTTCTGCATTATTTCTCTTTAGAGTCGGGATACCCATTTTTACAAATATCTCAATCCCTTCATTTTCCTTACTCCTTTAAACTCTTTCCCTTCTTCTGAATATATCTGTGAAATCTTCTCAAGTCATTCAGGCTATAATATACATATTATCTTGATTGAGCCATTACATACCTTGATATCTTTTTCGTAAGTATAAACACAACAGGCAAAGAAGAGAATAGTCAGGCATTATGCCATAGTGTCACATTCCCCTTTCTGGTCAAGATCCAGAATATATGATTGTATTCTGCTATTTGACATCAGTTTGTCTGAAAGCACTTGCCTGCAGTTTCCACACTTCTCAAGGTAGGATGTATCTAACCATAATTTAACCAGCTCACTCAAGGAAAGCCACATTAAAATGCTCCTTAGATTAATCTGTACAGACTGTTTTCCATATGTTAGTTAAATATGACACTGGGATTGAATTTAAAATGTCAACACATTTCATGTTAATGAAGTTTAAAAAAAGCTTATTCTAGTATATTTGGATTTGGCTGAACTGAAACTGATTGAGAAATTAGAAATGTGTTGGTGAAAAAATGAGCTTTGGGGTGGGTGCTTCTTGGGAAAAGCTGCATCAGAGTGCTTAGAGACCTGCCCAGCAGTGAAGCGCTCTTGGCGGTGAGGATGAATTAATGAAACCTTCCTTTGCCCCATCAGCAACACTCACTTGTATCAGTCACTGCTCCTCTTCTCTTCCTTTTCTCCCTCTTCCCTCAGCTAAACCTCAAGTGCAGGACTGCTGTACTTTTTGAGCTCCTGCCTAGAGCTAGTGCTACAGGAACTTTCACTATGCCTTGGAAGTCAAGACAGGCGTGGGTGCAATTTTGGTTCTTTATTGATATCTTATTATTCTCACAAACTCATTTCCCAGTTTACTTGGAAATTTACATAACTATAAAGAGCATGAATGTCTCGCATATATGATCAGGGAATTTACCTTGGGTTAATCTGGCAAAAAAATACACTAATATTTGTAAAAAAAATTACAATTGTGTGATACCTGATTATATGATAGAGTTGTTCCCTACTAATGAGCAATTAACCATGGCCTAAAACAGCTACATGAAGGAGATGAAATACCAGTCTTATATAAGAAGGCAGGCTCTGCCCTGCTAAACATGTCTACATGTAGCAGAAAAACATACACTGACCCACACTCAGCTTGTGCCAGATGACTTAAAAGAGTACCTACCCCACAGACACTTCTATTTTCAGAATGAAAGGGTTTAGGGTACAGTAACAATTAGTGCCCTCTATTGTCCAAAAGGAACTGACTCAGAAGAGGGCAGAGCTGCCTTTAGGTTAGCTGCTGGAACAAGAAGGTCCCAGCTTTTGTCCCCTACAGGGACGTCCTCATGACTAATCACTGATTCTGGGTTGTCCACAACTCCAGAAAAGATCATAAAAAGCTGTTGGAAAAAAGGAACAGGACAAGACACGAAACACAGGTCCACCTACAGAATACCTTGCAATTCTGAGAACATCAACATAGCTGTGCCCTTGTCTATTGTAGTTGAGTGCAGACACCTGCATCAGCTCAGAGTGACAGCAATCAAAGAGTGAGAGTAGTAACCGTGAAATTTCCTCTCGGATACTTTCCAATACTCTGCGTAGGAGTGAATCTATCTTTTAACATAGTTGCAACGCCATGTCCCCCACCTTGTCCTTTTGGTGTCTCGTCCTTATTGAGTTCTTATTATATCTCAGTGCACGTAAGTATCCTGCCCAGACGAATTGCTAAATTCTCTGGGCTTTCAGACAACCTGCGATGAAAGATAATTCAAGGAAGGAGAATGATTTTAACGTTTGGAATCCCATATATACAACAACATTTCACTACATGTTACGACTCATCTAACACTGAGCTCCGTGTGAACTCAACAAAAGAGGAAAATAGGCAGAAGAGAAAAAAGAAAGAAGCAGGGTTTCTCCTGCTCATGTGTGTGGTAGCAGGAGGCTTCGGTCAGGCTGAAAAGACAATGGCCTAAAGGAGCAGACGTGGCTGACTACCAAAGACTGTTGTATACACGATGCAGACTTTGTACCCTTATTTCAGATGACAAGCAGAGTGGATGCTCACAAAGACTAGCAGTTCCGGAGAGGTAGAAAAAAATACGTATTACAAGATCAAGCATCTGACAGGCACTCATATTGCTGGGTCAAACAGCCCAGTACACGCAACCTGGTTGATGACTGATAGCTACAGATATAGCTAGTTTCAGTCTCCTCAAAACACACTTGAGTAAATAGAAGCAAATGAAAGGGATATTTGATTTGAGCACCTAAGGTAACGAGCTCCTGCTCTACATGAAAGCAGAGCAGATTTGGTATGCAGGGAATGAATCGTGACAGCTCTGACACTCTGATGGTACCCCTCCGAGTGACGTCACCTGCTCAGCCAGTCCCCATTCTCCACAGTGTATATTAGTTTTCCTCCTTGTCTCAAGCTGTCACTCTAGGTTCATTTCATTGCAGTTGCCAAGCTATTGTAACAGGAAAAAAGGAAACTATCACAGCGAAGTCAGCATGACAGTGTAAGTCCAGTAACCAAAGTCAATTAAAGGAATTTTTATTTTTTATATCACCTCCTCCACTTCCCTTTCCAGAAAGCATAAAGAGAAAAAAAAGCCATTTGAAACAGGCTTACACATGTAAGACTTAGCAGTTTGAGCAATGTACTTATTACTACTGAAAATCCACTTAGTCTGGCAAGGTCTACTCTTTTTTTAATTTTTAACATAAAGGGACAAAAAGCTCAAATGGGAGTGTGGAGACCTCTGCCAGCTACAGTCCCATTTGCTTGGAGCCTTCTTCCATTAACTCAAGGGTCAGAAGTGACACTGTGTCTTCCCAAGATCCATCCGTGGAGTCTGCTGTGCCCACTCACACAAAGCCCCAGCCTGGCTTCAGATCTCTCAAGACCAAACCCGAACTGGCCTCAGCAGTGATAAGAGTAGTATCATCAGTAACAGTACAAATCTCCCCAGCAAGTTGTGCAATGTGAGAACTAACTCAGCTTTCAAAAGGAGACAGAGTACAGCAACACTGCAGCCAAGCCGCAGACTCTCACACCACGTGGTGTAGGGGCAGCAGTGGGAACTTGTGAATTGAGCCACACATAAGGATTTCTTAAACTTTAAGGTACAGCTGCTTCATAGGTGCCAGCCAAACACTATGGAGAAGAATGCACAAGGCAAAGACAGCAGTCAAATGTGTTTGAAAATGGTGACATTCAGCAGTTTATCAAATGGGAGGAAAGATCTGCATCAGCAATATATATAAGCACTGATAAAGACAGAAATCTTCTGCAACAGAGTGTCAGTGAGCAATCAATCTAGAAAGAGCATCTTAACACTCCTAATTTGTATATACACATTCCTACTACTTATTTTTGTATTGTCTTTAAGACTTGATACAATTCACATTTTTCACTGAATTTTATAGTCTCCTGATAGCAATAAGCAGCTATTCAACTGGTAGTCCTGAACTAAGTCTATTCCCATCATCCTTCTCTGCAGCATAGCACACATCCGTCAATCCGCATCTTTAGACTGCACATTTCTGAGGAATAGGTACAGCTCTCCTGCTGTACGTAAGGTCTCATGTAATCAAAAGAGATAGTAAGTATACCAGGATTATTAGTGTTTTATGCATATGACAATGTATCTGAAACAGAGTATAAAGCAAATAAACACATGCCTGTTGCTTCAACCACTAGCAAGTTGGTCAGTTTTGAAGGAAATGGATGACAATCTGGAAAAATATACTTGTATCCTCCTACAAATATTAAATGTGGCTTTTTCCTGTTCAGTTTTCTATTGCTGCTTAACCTGAATGAACTGAGTTCAATCAAAGGAAGCTGCAAAGGGTTTGTTAAAGAGCTGGTCAGGAAAGATGAAAGAATGGTGCAGATAAGGAACATCCCTCAAAACACTGGCTAAACCTGAGAAAAAGGAGACCAGAAAACACTGGTCTGTTAAAAGATCCTATCCTACAGACAGGAAAGTTTTTTTGGGTAAAATAGAAAACGCTGTCCTGTGTAAGAAAAAGCTGTCAGCCTGGAAAATTCAGAAGCAGTCAGAATAGCCTGTAAAGCAAAGCAAGTTGTTCCTCCTGGCTCAGATGTGAAGAACAAGGTGGTGCTGAACGAACTGTGGATAAACAGGGAAACTTTGGTATGTAGATGTGGGTAGACCCCCTGCTTTTTACTTTGGTATGCTGGAAAGTTGCTACGGTGTCATTTTAATGAGAGCTACTGTTCCAGGCTTCAAACGATAAAGGAGGGCCCATGCCTGGACCTGCAAGTGTAGTCACTGGTTGATACAAAACTACAACATAAGGCTCAACCTGAGAACTGGTGAATTAGGGGATCCTACTCCCAGAGAAGTAATGACCTGAGACTGACCAAGGGGGCTAGAGAAGAGAGACACATGGCATTTAGTAGGTCTCAAGACATAGCAGCAATTGTTAAAAAATACAAAAAATCATGGGTTGAAAATAACATTCAAAACAATGTTTCTGGAAAAAAGTACTGCTGATCCCAGTTCCTTGTGAGAAAAAAAAAATAAAGGTATTATTTATTTATGAGAGATTTTGAGCACTGGGTATGGATGTACTGTCTGTGTGTCATCCATTGATATTGTATTGACTTTTTCACTCCTGTCTTCAGTAGTATATTCACACTGACTTTGATTTGGGCAGAAGCCTTTACATAGTCACAAGTACTTATTACATTGGAGAAGATAAAATAACAATAGGTAAATATATAGTGTCACTAAAAAAATAAATCTAAAAATCTTTTCTATACTTGCAGCTAGTAGGCTGCTCAATTAGAAGTTGTGTCAGATCTCGTAGCATTGATTGCAAATAGCTTGTCAATTTTACTGATATGAAATGCTAAAGCGGATGCCATTCACCAGTGGTGCAATAGGCAAACTGGCCTCATGGCAGCCATGTGAACATACTCCTGCACATACGTAGAGTGAAAACCTGGTTGAATCTGAACAAGCTCGGCTCAGCAAAGTGCACGCAAATTCTCAGGTGTCTGATTCAATCTTTGTGCTTCCTTTTATTTATGGCATACGCACAGGTGCTTGTGGCCACATCCTCATTTAAGCAAATGTAAGCTCAATGTAAAAGTATCTTAAAATGAGCATAAATGTGAAGAAGTCTGCTAGTTGTTGACTGAATGATTAAAGGACATTTATTGGGCCAGCACCTGTACGCATGAGGATCTGGACACAGATTCATTCTCACATTTTAAGAAAGAAAAAAGTTAAAAAGGAAAGGAAAACTCATGACGTGAATTAAAAAACCTGTAATGCTGTACTAACAGAGTTAGGGACAGTTTATGGTCAAGAATATAGTTTACAGCCAAACAAAGGGGTTTATGGCAAATTGATACAAAATAGTTGTAAAAGATGTTTGAGAAGTACTTCCCATTTGGAAATGAAAGTCAAACAAATCATTTCACAAATAGTGGATAACCAGGAAGTTGCTTGCTCACACCTGAATAATTTGATCAAGTCTGCATTCACAATATAGCAACCATCTTCATATCTTTGCTCTGTGATGAGCCTTTGAATCAGCTTAAATTTTGTGGTGGACTTTCCTCAGCTTGTTACTGAAGTTGACACCCCAAAAAGCACCAGAAGGGTGCTTCTGGAAGGAGCAGGTTCCCCTAGTGTGTGAGAAGGCTGGGACTCAACCGTACCAGCTAAGAGGGACTAAAAGCAACCTCCTTCCCAAAGGGGGAATATCCTTATATGTATGCCATAGCCTTGTGATATGTGGCCTTTCCTCCAGGCTTGGGTTTAGAGCAGGAACTTATCAGCTGCAAATTCTACAGAGTCCCCTTTGGGCAGGAAAAGTTGTTTTTGTCAGGCTCTGACGACTGCCTGGATTTTCGCTCCCTGCCTTTCTCAGCAGTCTCCTCTGTTGATCCAGTTCCTGCTTGCTGGGTTTTCCTAGCAGCTTATCCCCTCATTACAGAAGTCTCTTTCCCCAGGAAGAGCCAGCTGGCCCCCAGGGATGTACATCCACTCCCCAGCCAGGAAATCCCCCGCCCCATGCAGCAGCCAGGACAGGACAGGACAGGACAGAGGTGGTGGCTTCCTCACTGCTGCAAAGATGTCCTCTTCCAGTAGAATCAACATGCAATGACATTCAGCAGACAAAAAGGATGTCAAGTGCTTCATATTTCTAAAAAATGTCATTTCTAATGGTTATAAGACTGATGATTATTGCCCTGAAGCCAAGAACAGAGAAATCTAAGGCGAAATCGGAATCGGAAGCAATTACTTTGAAATCAGTAGAGATATTCCAGGCCAGAAGAGCAACCTGCTTTCCTGTCATAGGAGTTAGAAGGATTTCAGAAAAAAATAATTTAAGGAAAGGAGATTTTTGCATTGTTTTTCCTTTGCTTAACTCAAGTCTGCTGTACAAGATGTTACCTTCTTCTCTACATTATTTGTACTCTTATCTACATGGTTAAATATTAATTCTTTATTCTCTACCTGGTTATGTAGATTAAACTTCTCAATTATGATCAGGCATTGTACCTACTTCTGAGGCCAATATTCTGTTTTTTTATATTAGCATATTTGTCCAGGTTTACTTGGGAAAATTACCTGAATTGGTATACTTGGCATTTTAAAGGTTAAATAGGGTGATGTTTAGAATACTTTTAATGAAAATTCACTGGTTGACGTATTTACTGTTACATATGTTTAGGAAAGGCAAGTCTCCTGAGAAGCAGAGCACTTGTTGCACTGAGAAAATCTGTAGTTATGGGAATTATATAAAACCCCACAAAGGGACCAAGTGCAAGTTAGAGCCCCACTATATGTCTAGCTTGCATACAGACATTATTCTGAAATGTTTTCCATTATTTATTTTACACATCTAGAGCCTAACTCGCAGAAGCAGGCACAAATCCACTGAAGTAAATGACTGTGGATCAGCTTACAACAGTGAATTTGGCCCTTACATATACAGTTTTATTTGTCCTGTAAGCTAAAAATACCTTTATATTTCGAGACTACCCTTTATTTAAGTTTACATCCCTTAGGACCAACACACAGCAAAGCAGCAAACAGGCTGGAGGGGCTTTAGTGAACAGAGAACTCACAAAATGTAACCACAATGTACTTTACAGCATGAGTAAATCCCAAGGGATCTCCCACATACAATTCCTAAGCACCAAGAAGAATTAAAGTTGCCAGTCTAATCTATGGAAATGTGAGTTTTGAGCACTGATAAATTGGGACTGACAAGAATAAACCCACTTTGTAACGCCAGCAATTTTTTAAAGAAAAACAAGAAAAAAAGATATCTTTTTCCAAGTTTCTTACACAGTAATTATTATGTATCCATTCTTGCTCTCCAAGTACCCAAATTGCTTGGAATAAGTTGTCAAAGTAAATTGGCTATTCTTTCAACATTGGTAAATTATTCTTCTATTGTGGACTCCTAGCTTGATAATTCAGGATATGATAATTTTCATTTACTTAGTGTCTTTGACAATTTTGGAACAAACTATTAAGCTATTTCTTTTAGAAACCTATTAGGTAATTATTATTGTAAGGAGAATTAGTCTAGTTAGATTTAAGAGGAAAGAACTGATGGTCATAAAATGGAGGTCATGAGGAAAGAAACTATGAAGTAAGATTACTGGGATGTGAAAAATACCCAAGTCATCATACACATAGCCCATACACAAACTTGACTGTATTCTCACTTCTCTGTAAATCAGTAGCATTTTTTTTTTTCTGAAAACAGTATCATTATGCTAGTGGAAAGAAATCATAATTATACTAACAGGATGGTGCTACTGGGAGGATAAGGTCTCCTTCTATCTGCTGTCACAAGCTGCTTATTCTTCTTGGCTCAGGTGTTTCTGGATTTGCCAGGGCTCTTTGTGGCCATCTTCACAATGAAGCCCCTGTGCATGGGAAACCCCTGTAGTCACTGTGGTCCTCTGATCTATGTCACATCCACCAAACTCATGCAAGTACGAAACACCCATGTCCTTCCGGTGGAGCCTATTCACAATTAGCTATATTGATATACAATTCCTGTGTCTTTAGGAATTACTTTCACAGAAAAGGTAATGTGACCCTAAATATACAGTAAAGACTGGACAAATCTTTATTATTAACAGCTTTCCCTCGCTATCCTCACTGTTTTCTCCAGCCTGATCAATATTTCCACCTTTCTTCAAAGGAGAATCCATGCCTATAGAGCATCCATCCTCTGTAGCATTTAGAAATAGTAGCAAAGAGAAAATAGTTGTTGAAACTGTAAAGCAGACTCATGAATACAGGAGGGGTAAAAGAGGGACAAAAACAAAAACAAAAAAGAAGGGATGGTGGGGAGGAAAAGATTGCTTACTGTAAGGAAAAACTACCTTAGCAATATAAATAATAAAGAAGGTTATTCTCATCCTTGAAGGGAATATAATTAATTATTTTTAAAACCAGAAAAGTTCTTGATAATGCAGCTGCTTCCCATATACATCTTGTGTGAGGTTAGCGAGTCCTTTCTCTATGAAGCAGCTCAGCTTCAGACCTTAATATGTTGGAGTATGTAGTCACCCAGCAGTTTATATACCCCAGGTCCCATGTCCATACTAACTGAGAACATTTCTTATACTGCCTTAACACTGCAGCCACACACAATCAGGTAGGAAATGCACCCACACCTATTTTTGTGCCTGGGACTGACTTATCATGCATGCTTTGACTGACATTTTTACTAGATGTACCAACATAACACTTGAATGAATTTGGTAGCAAAGATTAGTTGGTTAACTGCAGCGATCACAAAGTATTCTTGGAAATTAAAAAAAACAACAATCCAGCATGGGGAGGTTTGATAGCAGGAGAGGTGGCTTGGAGTGCTGAGGATTTAAAAATATGGTGCTGCACTAAGAAGGAGGAACCAAGTATATGCTTCAATACTCGTGATTTTGCAGAAGAAGCAGATTGTGCCCTTGAAATATAAGCAAATTACTATTTTGGCAAAATAATTTTTGCTTTAAGACTAAAACATAGTTTGTAAATGTATGCACAAGACAGTGTACATCTAGTATATCCAGCCTCACAGGTCTTCTTGTAGCCTTTGTTAGGTTTCTGATAATGATACCAAGGCCTGATCTTTTCGTATAAAAGGATAGCGTCTGCTTAAATCATCTGATACATAATACATCAAACAGAAATAAACCTTCTGTTTTGGCTCATTCACTAGGATTAAGATTAAAAAGGTAGACAAACATTTTTATCTGTGTAACCAAAGTAATAGTGAAGCAAAAATTACTACAAAGCTGGGAAAAAATAGAATTATCTTTCAAATAGATGCTTTTGCTATTTATTTTCATTATCAAAATAGTAGTCCTAAATCTGAAAGTGAGTACAGACACCTGAGTTTTGAAAAAAGCAGCGGCAGATGCAAATCTCTTGCTATATTTCTCTGAACAAAGCCATTGCAATGTTTTTCTTAACATAGGAGCCACAACAGGTTTAACTGATGGTTAAAATAATAGCTCCACATAACTTTGCTGAAATTAAGCACAAATGGTGCGTTTTTGAAAGTGAATGGAGTGCAAGAAGCATTATTCAGCTGAAGCCAATAGCAAAATTTGCTTTGACTTTAGGTAAACTGGACCTCACTGAAACACACGCTCAGGAAGTTGATCTATGAATTATTTCATTCAGCTGGAAGAGAAATTGCAGTGCCAGCACTGCCTTTGCTCCCCTTATCACCCTGTGGCTTTACCCAGGTGCCCAGGAGAAGGCAGTTCTCACACCTGCTCCGCAGGTGCCTCCAGAAGAAAAACGCCCTGGGGCAGCAGGATTCCCACCTGGCGACTGAAGGCAGCATCCCTGTTTTCCTAGTAATGTGAAGGGCAAAGTCATCGAGGGTCACGTAGGCTGTCTGGTCCCAGTGCTTGGGTTCCTGTGACGTGGGGTGGTGGTGAGGCCCTGACAGAGGCTTGGGCTGCGCTTCCCCCCAGTGCAAGGAGGAAGGCGCAAGCCCGGCCTCTGTGCAAGCCGTGTGACAAACACAATTAAATGCCTTGTCAGGTCCCTCTGCCTCACAGGGAATAACGATACTGATTACAGAGAAACATTTCAGCATTCCCCTTTATTCCCTCGTTTGATCTTAGTAGCAATGACTGATAAAACTGATGCATGGTATCATTTTTGATAAAATACATACTGCCTGTGGAATAATGCTGTCCTGGCTGAGGCTCACTCTTGAAAGCCCTTATCCTTTTGTATTTTCCAGCTTTTCAAAACTTTTTTTTTTTTTTTCTATTTGTCAGTTCAATTGTGTTAGAAGCTTATCCAGATGCCTTTATACTTGGAATAGAAAAAAAATTTACTTTGTTAAGATGTTAGGCAGCACTGAATGTAGTTATCATTATTGTGGCCTTTATATCTACATTACAATTTTGTCAAAAGCTCAATGTAATATCTAGAAATTCCCTTAAAATAAAAACTAGTGAGTGTGTTATGAAATTACAGCCAGGACAGATGGCCAGATCCTGTCACTGGAAATAAAAGTAATGTTATAAGTGTATAACTCCATTGGGGAAATTGAGTACCATAATAAAGTAGACTTCCACTTTCTGCAATGAAATTCAATGACTGTTGAGGAGTTTAGGGTTTAGAAAATTGAAAAATGAAACCTTTGGTTTTCCGCTGCTGTTTGATGATGTGTAGCAAGTCCCTTTATGGACTGAGGCTAACATCCAAATAGTAACAAGCTTGCAGTGAATAGAGCCCACAGAGGATCAGCTACTAAATCTTGCAATAAAAGCTGTGTGATTTACAGTAAATTCCAGAGGGCTGACAGCACCACAGCTGAGGGCATAAACACTTCTTTCATGGCTGAAGCTTCAGTCAGCTCTGTCTGCTGTGAAGTACAATCGAGCAGTGAGGCATGCTGCTTACCAGCAATGACTTTGATAAATAACTAGGAAGTCCCACTGTTGGCTTAAAACTAGAAGTTTTTCAGTTGCAATTCTGCATTTGTCCTGCTTTAATGGGTATGGAAGTGGCTTTAGCTGTAATCTGTCAGTGATTGATTAGGCCTTCCTGGATCCCTTCCCCGCTCTGCTCCCAGCTCCCTGCTCTCTACGGTTAAAACAAAATTGGTACATATCTGACTGCCTCTTATGAGGAAAGTAAACACTCTTAATTCTGCTCAAGTGAGTGTAAGTTAAATGCCTACAACTGATAAATTGTTGACAGACAGCATGTCTTAACAACAGGGTACCTAAACATGCAGGTGCTTGCGACACTTCTCCTCACCATTTGGTTATGCTGGGGTTTGAAAGACTAATCAGTGTAATTAATGCCTTTTATGCATAGGTACAAGAGCCACGGCTAGAGCGGAACCTTGGTTTCCTAATCGCAGAAGTATGGAGTTCTTAGGCCTAACGCAGGATCATTCATTAACATGCTGTGTAAATTGGACATAATGTTAAACATGTACATGAATGCCACAAAGCTAGTCAGAAAAGGAGTGTAGCATAGCTAGAAGAGGCTCCAATACATGTTGAAATATTTGGTCTTTTATTTTATATTCAGATGTGTCAGGGTAAAATGCAATATATAAACCATCTGCTCTGATCTGGCAAAGCAGGGGAGTATTTTGCTTCTAGTAAAGATTCAGAACAGTTTTTTTCAATTGGAAAGGGCAAAAACCCCCAAAATCAAAACAAACCACAAAACTACAACTAGAAAAAGCTATCAGAAATAGGCAGTATAAGAAAGTCTTTTTACTTGATGCTAAGAGTATAAAACATGCAAAAATTAACAGGTATCATCTGACTTACATAAAAGCTTCACTGGACAGTGAACAAGATTCCCAATGAATATCGATAAAATATTACTTTGAGATTGTGTAAGCATAGACCTGACAAGGAGCAGAATAGTTTTTGTATTCTATATGCTGTTTTCCTGTAGTTCTATAACTGAGTTACTACAAACAAACAAGGGTATATAATATGACACAGAACTGCTCTATGATACTTAAGAACTGTAAAGGTAAATATTGGGTGTGCATAGCCTTAAATTAGAGCAAGCTTGATTCTGCATTCTTGATTCTGCCACAACCTTCAATACAATTACTGGGAACAAGGGAAAAGGGTTGTATGGACTCATCCTTCCTCTGAAGCAGAATATTTTGCTTTTAACAGACAGAATCTGTCAAATCTGCAGTCTTGTGTTACTTCAGATTTTCCTTCCATCAGAATTATTGAGAATTTAATTTGTTGGCGTTGGGTTTTTTTAAATCCATGTGGTGACTTACATATGCCACCATGTTTATTTTCCAAAGGTTTGTGTAGGGGAGGGCCCTCAGTTTTTGACACAGAGATATTAGTGCCCATGCAAAACGAGCAGAGACATTTATCTGGTTTACAGGTTGCTTAATGTGGAAGAGAGCAATGACTGGGTAGAAAGTGATCTCCCTCTATAATTTTTGGGAGGCATTTTGCTGCATTCACTTGTAATGTATACTATTTCTCAAGTTTTCATTGATGGAATCACAATGCTCTCAAATAAAGTAATGTAGCCAAAAGAAAACACCTTCTAGAAGCACAGTGTGACTTGATTTTAACAAGGTAATTTCCAAATCCTTTTTTAAAAAGCAATTAAGTATAATTTTTCATTTCTGAAACCGTCCACTTCTCATTGCCTGACCTACATGCATTGAATTGTTTCAAAAGCATTATAAGGGCAATTATTGTTGCCTTGAACTTCTCTTTCGGTGTCAGAGTAACACGAAATAAGACATGGGAGAAGTTAGTGTTTGATTATCTTGAACATTTGTGAAAAGGATTTTTACTCCCCTAAGAATTTAGGAAGTAGCCTACCTATAAGTATACAATCAAAGAGAGATTTGCATACCTAAGAAACAGCAGTTCAAGCAGGAGAATGTGAGGTCAATCAGGAATAACTAGTTAAGAAATTCAATTGGTGGCTATTTTCCCCATGCTTTCTTATACTTGTGATTTAATATCAGTTGATCTGAACTGCCATTAGTAGCTGCTGAGAGAATCAAAAGCTTAGGTCATATTAGACTGTGAAGAACAGTTATACTCCTGTAAGGTAAGTATTCTACATTTCTTTAAAAGGGACAGAGGTCTTTTTTCCCATTTAGAATGTCAGTCCCATAATAATTGCTTATTATATCTATCAAAGTTCTAGTAATACTTATAGCATGTTTTTTAGCTATATTGCAAGTGCTTTAAAAGCTAATAAAGTTACAGCAAATGTGTGAGGCTTCTCAGTTGTAATGAATTCTTGTAAAATCATTTCAGGATTCTGTCCAGAGAAAGAGGCACTGCGGAGAGGATATGGATCTCTGAAGCTCTGCCCACTGGTTCAGCAAAAACACTCACTGGTTTGCAGAATCCAATTTTCCCATACTTGCAGATTCTAGGTTAGACACAGAAAGCTTATTTACATGAAACTCCTCACTCCTTACTTTATGTGCTCTGTCACCTCTGCGTCTCTCATCCCAGCCCAGCAAAGCCAATTTTACAAACTTGCTCTGCCAATAATCATACATATTCAGTTGTTACTGATTAATGCTAAACCCTGAATTTTAGTTTAAACCAAGTGGTATACACAATTTGTTCATGTCTCGTCTTAGAATGAAAGCTATGCATGTGAAGCAGTTCTTACTGTTTAGTAACTGAGTTATATTTTAAATCCCACAATTCAGAAAAGTAAAGTATAATAGTGTAGCAAACACCATTTAATAATGACACGTTTCATTTCGACAGCCACTTAATTGAGATATCTTCCAGGGAAACTGTTTAGTCTACCAACTGCAAATGGCAATGACTACTGTTTAATCAGAAACATTTTAGCATAAATTTTGCTTAACAGGGAAACATTTGCCTGGTGACAAATACTTAAATAGTGTTTAACCAAGTGTTAAATGGTTATAAAATTCTAGACTCTCCTTTTTAATTTTAATAGTGAAGTGCCAGATAAAGATTAGAGGGAAAAAAATACAAGTTTAATGCTGTAAATATCTCGGCTTTTTCTTTGGTTTCATTTTTTGTTCTTGTTAGGCAGAGTGCTTTGTCATTGTAAAGCATTTTCAACTATTTTCAAGACTTCATCTCTTAACTGGGACAAATAATAAGGAAGATAAAACATCTACATATAATCTAATTAACACATTTCTGCAGTCAAGCTAAATAGTAATCCAAATAATAATGTGATAACATGTATGTGCCTTGCCAAAAGGCATCCTGAGTCCCCAGAACAACCATTCCCAGGAAAAGAAGGCAAAATTCAGTCCTAACACCTATAGCCAAAGATTACGTGCTCATCCGAAAAGGTAAACTGCACATAGGAAAAGACCACCCAGAAAAACTCTCCAGAATATATTCAATAAACTTGCCTAAAATAACTATGTCTGCAGTCAAAAAAAAAGCATTGATAAAAATGAAAACAACCATTTTAAGGTCCTATCAGAAGGACCCTACGTATCTACTTGGGAATTATAATGGGTAGAAGTGTTTCATACTAACAAACCCTTAATGAAGAGACCTTACTTCCACCAGCCAGTGTGTCATCTCTTAGAAAGTATGTAAAGATGGCAAGAAGTGTCTTCTGCTATCATTTACTGTTTCAGAGGACATGTCATAAGGCAGTCCCTCAGGAGTATTGCTGCTATTAATAATTACAGCTTAAGGATCCAATCCTATAAAGGACTAAGCGCCTCAGTGAGAAGTCAAGAGGCACAAAGAACTATTGAAAGGCTGAGCACCATCCTGGATCAGGCCCTTCAGTACTTGTAGTAAGCACTCGAATCACTCTTATGGTACAATGAGCAGCCAGTTCAATACAGTAAATCATAGCACATGTAAAAGGTTTTCTTGAATAAATGGTTGCACTAATAATATCCCATTTAAATTAGCAAAAAACATATTGAAACATGTCACAGAAAATGTGGCAGGGTAATCTCCAGAACATGCAACAGCTGATGACTTAACTGGGTATTATGAAGATAGGTGACTATAACCCAAATATAGAGGTATCCATTCCAATAGGCTATATGACAAGTAGTCTATTGTTTCATTAATTTCTACTTTTAAAAGTTAATTTCTTCACTTTTTAGTATTAGTCATGTATTATGAGAATTAACATAAAGGTGATGATAATGCATGATCTTTATATGCCATCTTATTAAAATGAAGCTATTTTTAATACTTTTAAGAGGCCTATCAGAAAACACAATTTATATCCTCAAAGTATATTTTGTCAGTTTCAAGTATAATTTTTGCATTCATATTCTTTTATGAATTTTAATGGAGACACTTAAATTGTAATTATTCTTCTCAGCTCAAATGCAGGTAACAAATGGAATTCAATCAGTGTTTGCGCATAATGACCATCATTAAGAGAGAAATAATAATGACATTCTCTCTGCATTAAACTTGCAGACTCTTTACACAATGATCTGAATCCCATTATTGATCTCCATGGAGATATGCAATTGTCACCTATTCTGCATAATATCTGAATGTTAAATACATTTGTTTGGAACAAATATTTTAATGAATACAGTCAGTTCCACTTAATTAACTATCTGATAACTGAATATTTTTTGCTTAATAATTGAACATGGAACATCAAAATTGCACTATTTTTTAATCAAATGTACTTGAGATTAGATGCATTCATTTAAATGTTTGTAAAATGTACATATAGTTTAAAATTTCCATTAGATGTCTTTAAAGCATACATATTAAGATACTAGCAAAGTATTTAGAAATCACCTTTTTCCCCCTTTGTTTTTAATAAACCTTGCAGAAGCTTCAAACTGAAAACATTTTCCTTCTGAAACATATTTCCTTTTGTGGAAAGATATCTCACAATGGCTTTGCTACCAAAAGGTTGTTCATGAAGGTCTGAGTACTGGCACTGAGGTCTCCTAATGTCTTGTGAGAAATAAGCATTGAATTGCTTGATTCAAGAACACAGTTCAAGGCAACAATTATCTAGATTTTGTATGCATACATACAAATGAAGAGCTAAGAAAGTTCTTTTTATGTGTCTCAGACCTCCCAGTGTTGAAAAAGACAACTACAGCCATTTTTTCTCAGGTCAATTCTGAAATACCCCCCCCCCATTAAATGTAAAACAAAGAACTAAGGTTCTCATAAAATTGTTATTTTACATCGATAAAAACTTCTTGATTCTAAATGTAAAAGTTGTGGGGTTTAGCAGCAATATTGTTCAGCAATAAAGATTACTGAATCCACCTTGTCTGAATAAATAAGGCACCTGAAACTAAAGAGAGTAATCCAAATTCACATTTGGAGGACCTATCTTTGGAGACAGCCATCTTGTTAAAAAAGAGCACATTTGGTGGCACTGGCAATGGGAGAGGCTAGTAAAAGATGCCTTGGAGGAAAGTATGAGAAATCCCAGAGCGGATAATTAAAAGAATTGCCCATAAGGGAAGTTTCTTCCCATTCTCAATAGCTGGCTAATACTGTAAAACATGAGGAGCTGTATACTTTATTTAAAGAAACACTGAAACTGTAGTTTTTTTATTATCCATATAAACGTCTATTTCTGTCTTAGGATCCTGCAGAGCTCTTGGCCTCAGTGATGTTGTCATAGTTTAACCCCAGCTGGCAACTATGCTCCACACAGCTGCTCACTCCCTCTCCCCCTCAGTGGGATGGGGGAGTGAACTGGAAGGGTAAAAATGAGAAAAATCATGGGTTGTGATAAAGACAGTTTAATAGGTAAAGCAAAAGCCTCACGCACACGCAAAGCAAAACAAGGAGTTCATTCATCACTTCCCATGGTCAGGCAGCTGTTCAGCCATTCCCAGGAAAGCAGGGCTTCATTATGCATAATAGTTACTTGGGAAGACAAACACCATCACTCCGAATGCACACACCCCCCCCCCACCCCCCCACCCCCTTCTTCGCCCAGCTTTGTATGCTGAGCATGATATCATATGGTATGGGATATCCCTTTAGTCTGTTGGGGTCAGTTGTCCCAGCTATGTCCCCTCCTAACTTCTTGTGCGCCCCCAGCCTGCTTGCTGGTGGGTCAGTCAAGGCCTGGACTCTGTGTAAGCCTGACTCAGTAGTAACTAAAACGTCTCTGCATTATCAATGCTGTTTTCAGCACAAATCCAAAACATAGTGCCACAATAGCTACTATGAAGAGAATTAACTACCCCACCCCAAACCAGCACAGATATCTTCTGGCAATGTATTTTGCCATATCTCTATGTTTTTAAAAAATGCTCACTAGGAGAAAGGACAAAGAGATTTGCGTTCTCTACATCATTCATGTTTTTATTTACCATAATCCTTTGTATGTGTCTCCTCTTCAGAGCTCAGGGTTTCAGAATCCTCAGCCTTTCCATGTTTCTATTTCTATTTTGAGGCCACTTAGAGGGATGTGAAAAATCTTACTTTCAAATCCAACTCCCAGACTAAACTCCACGTGCAGGATATTCCATGGACAGGTGAAGATATTGGACACTATACTACATCTTGGTTGATTAGATTAGGTAAGTGGCCACTGTCCTTGCTAAGCTCCAAATTTCATTGAAAAATGTCATAACTTTATTTTCAACCTACTAGCCTAAATCAGTTCATAATGAAATCAACAGTAGCATTTTTACTAGCATCAGGCAGGGTGCAGCTTGACTAATACTGAGCACTTTTTAAACACTTAGATGCATTACATTCGCTATGGACATGGCATAATGCAGGAGGAGCAAACACCATAGCTGGAAAAGCTTAATGAAAGCCTATTTTCCAGCCCCATAAGATTCCTGTTTAGTGATGAAGGAAAGCAGGTTCCAGACACTCTGTAGGTCAACTTTCTGGAAGACAAGAGTAAATGCTTCCAACATAGATTTAACAGAGGAAGATGCTGGGTTTTTGTTTAAAGCTCAGCTCGTATTCCTTTCAAAATCAGTCAATATACACGCACCAGTTTCATGCAGTTAGAATAAGCACTAAAGCAATAATGTTTCTAGTTCATGTCTAAGTCGTCCACCCACTCAGTATGTCTTTTAAAGACTAAATGGAACTTACCTATCAGTTTTTCTTCACATCTCCCATAAAGAATTAGCAGACATATAGCAAAATTAGAAAACAGAAAAGGAAAACCTTTAAAATGAGAATATTTTTGGCTGGAAAAAAATAATTTTAAAAACCTAAAGCATGTTAAAAGCTAATGGAAGAACCAAAAGCAGTATGCTTGTGTGTTTTATGATACCTCCCTCTTTATCTTTCAAAATGATCAATTAAAGTGAGAGAAATATTTTAGCAAGCACTATATACAGGATAAAGGAAGATCAGACATAGAATAAAAGATTGTGAAACACTGGGAGAAGTACAGGGAAAAATATTAAAGCAGGCAAAATTAGAAAACCAATTTTTAAATCATCACCAGAATAAAAGATATTTAGCAGAATATTCTAGCTTAATCCTGTGCAGAATACTATTTGAGCCATGTTGCTGAAAAAATTACTTGAATAGCTGTAAAATATACCAAAATACTTGCTAAGGACTATTTAATCAAGATCCATGTACACCACCATCTCCAGCCTGGGTGGTACTGGCAGGATTTGTATATCTCTATATTTGATCATTCCCTTTACATTATACAGAATGCATGACAACCCATGGATGGATGCAGAATGTGTTTACTATACCACAACTTGATCATTATCTTGGGTGAATAGCCAAAGTTTGTCCCAGTACTTGCTTATTATTATGGGGGCTGCATACCAGTAATTGATCATTCTTCTTATACTGTACAAGAGCTCTTTAGGTGCATGGAGGGGGAATACATTCTGTATGTAGATTTTACATTTATTTTGTTTTGGACAGTGAAGAATGCAGAGAGTGAATTATAAAATGCTTGTGTCCTCTCTACTGTGTGCTAGATGAAGAAACTGTTGTTTTGTGATACTAAAATAAAACACGACATCCCAGAAGACTGAGCTATGACATGGCAAAAGAATAAGTGCTTGGGAGAAAGAATGATAATATTGTTCAAGGAATACAAGTAATATAGAAAAGGTAAAAAAAAAATTGATACACAAATGTTTTAAAAATGCAGAAATAGAAAAGAGTGTTACCGTTGTGGCTAGAAGCACACAAAAAATAAACAGAACAAAATAAAGATTAGGGTGGATGTCAAGGTGGCTGCGTGGTCTTACATCAGAGGCAAAAAGGAAGTCTATTAGATATGCCACTTGCGGCATATCTATCTATCTATCTATCTATCTATCTATCTATCTATCTATCTATCTATCTATCATCTATCTATCATCTATCAATCAATCAAATTAGGTTTCAGTTCCTAAGATCTGCTCAGCATCTCTGATCTCCTCTAGGTAAGCCATGGGGTGAATAGTAGTCCCACTGTTGATGACTGTTCCAAACAAAAATATATTTACCAGATTGAATTTTTAATAGAATTGCACAGGCAATGAGGAGGTTGGATTTTTCCTAACAGTTTAGCTTGTGCTTTTACACAAGAGGTAAAATGCAGAATTTCCAATTGACATAGTTAAAAAAATAAATAAACACTCAGTACAAAAATTGGTATTAGTCAGAGATAATGCTCTTGTATCTTGCTACTCATTTGCACTAGATCAGGTGCTACCATTTATACAGAAAGGGAAAGAAAGAAGCCAAGAAACTTTATATACTTTACTTTTTCAGTATGTTGTTCTATAAGTGATTTATCCTCATTACAGACTTGGCTATTTTTCAGTCTGTGCATTTATTTGTTTTCAATGTGCAGTGCCAAGATTGGCTAGGATGCCATCTTTACAACATTACTTTTTAATAGGTAGCAATCCCAGTATCAGTAATATTGCTATATATTTATAGACAGAGCAAAACAAGAAGCTAAAATGTAGGGTGACATTCTGCTTGTACTGTTACACCAAATTGAGGCAGCACGCAATGACTAAGAACTTGTCAACACTTGACTGGCTCTTCATTTGTCATAGCTACTGTAACAGAACATAACAAACAAGTCACTCCTCGCCAGGTTAATTTTTTCCCAGGACAGAACTCCTTCATTAGACCTGTAAATATATTGGCCCAAGAAAAGGCCTTGCAATACCACCTTACTGCATTGCCTAGGGGAATTATTGCTGAGAACAGCTAAATAGTGAAGTCATTCCATAGTCATCACTTTTCAAGGCCACATGTTTGTGAGCTGAAATACAGCTAAGGAGGAGATTCTCTTTTAAACTAACCAAAAGGCCTACAGAAAACACAACTAGGTAAGGTTTTTTAAAAAAGAGGAAAAGCATGTCTAGCTTCTGTACTGAAACTTGAAAACAAAAGATAACTGGTATTTTTAGGAAGATGAAGAGAACCTAAAAGCTATGGCCATGTTTAAATCATGGTATTAAAGCTGATATTACAGATCTCAATGTGGATTGTAAACATACTGTGAACACACTGTAAACACAGGAATAGAAAGTGCAGCTCTCTTTCAGCCAGAAGAGAACCATAAAGAGTATTCAAATTTTATATTATTTTCTAAGTACTCAACAGAAGAAAGAAATGTGAGTCACATTTATATTTCTGAGCATTGAAGCAAGACGTAGAGTGTGGAACCACAGCCGTAAATGAAGCACCATATGTAAGAAGCGAGCTTGGAAAGAGACTGGCTTGTGAAAGTCAATGCAGAAAGCTTTTGTACAAGCAAGTGCTCAAAATTGACAATGTACTGTTCCACAGCCAATGGTGTTTTTGTGCTGCTCCTCTTTGAGTGATTTACATGTCACTGACTGAACTTAAACACTTGTGAGTATGCAGCCAGCAAGCTGTGAGAGCACCTACAGGAAGAAGAAAGGCAAAGAAGGCATTGTTAGTTTTGTTAGCAGTCAGTAAAGATATGTTTATACTGTCTTTGGAGAGCTATGAATAGAACTGTTATTCCTAATTTACAGCAGCTTTCTAACAATTCAAAATTTCACCAAGGACTTAATCTATTTATTACCTGAGCTTCAAATTGCAACAACAATTCCACAATGACATATTACGATGCCAAACAATACACAAGCAAGGAAAAAAGCTAAACTCCTAAAAAAATCTATTCCATAGGAACCATTTACTCAGCTATAATTAACACAACAAAAAAACCTGCCTTACTATCAGGTGCTTTTGAAACACATCAAGGTTCCCTGATTTGTGCTGATTGTGGACACAGGGCTCCATTCTAACCATTCTAGATCTGCAAACCAAGGCTTCTAAAGTAGTGAGAAGGACAGTAAAGACAAAAAAGAAGGGAATAAAAAAGGATCAACTATAAGGACAAAAGCTGGGAAGATTGTGAAGAATAACCCAGAAAGCATAATACACTACTATGTTTGTGAATTTGCTGTATCTTCATTCTTGATGTATTCAGAAACGGCAAGGTTCAAAGCAAACAGAGAGGAGAGAATCCAAATATCAAAGACACACATTGCCATTTTCTTCAGACCCAGGCCTCAGAAGGAGTATTAGCAGCTCCAAAATGCTTGAGTTTTACTGTGAGATGATACTTTATTATCACATTTCTTAGTTCTTGAAATCAAGAGTCAAATAAAAATAATGACTTGGGGGCCTCTTTTCACACCCTCTGCAGAATATTGAACCCCTCTTGTGAAAGATAAACTGCTGTTGAAGCCTTCTCTCTGGGGAAATCTGGCAATTGTTTTTTCTTTAGGTAACAAACTCCCATGGGATACAATCAAATACTTTAGTTTTAGTCAAGAGCACACTTTTGAAGGACGTCAGTTGATCATCCTCACTGACTATGTTTGCATTGCAAAGTGCACCAACCAGATTTTGTTTGACTGACACTAAACCTGAACATGCTCTACAGGTCCTCAGGCACTGTGCTCCACCTACTAATGGGTGTTCAGTCCTTTTGACCAGACCAGGGCAAGTAGAAAACAAACAGCCTGAAATGTACAGGGTGGATACTTGAGACCTCAGTCCCGCCTGTTTTGCCTAATAAGCCCATTCCTATTGCAATGCTTTACCTGCTTATGCAGATGGAATAGTTCAAAAATGGTGTAGATGAGGCCCGTAGTGACATGGTTTAGTGGTGGTCTTGGCACTCCTGGGGTAATGTGTGGACTTGATGATCTTAAAGGTCTTTTCAAACTTTCTGTGGTTCTATGATTCTACGTAGCCAAAGTCTTTTCTGTGCTACCTATTCTAGAATCCCTTTTAACCATGTTATATATTACTTTATTGTAACTCTTCCCTGTATAGAAATTAAAAATGGGTATTTCTTACATGTTCTTTCCTTATTTGTGGTATGATAATTACCCACGTTTTGTAAAGCCACATCCAAACTGTTCCAATTTCATTCCAAACACTTGAATGTATTATAGACTCCCAGAGATGCCACAGACAGGAAAGATAACCCCAAATTTCTGTGGCTCTCCATTCAGCCATTAAACCAGCAAAAATCAGATTAGTGAATTTCCTCCATTGTTCATGGACATTTCCTGTGAGGTTATACTTTGCAGGTATATTCTTGCAAAGTCTGTATGTTCACTCAGCTTGCTCAGTTCAGCACACAAGTTAAGCTAGCTTTCTCAGTTATTGTATTCTTATATTCGTTAATAGACCTATATGCATTGAACACCTTCTATAACAGGTCTGTTACAAGCACAATTCAAAAGATTAGCCTGTTTAACATTTCATGTATTTTGTAAATACTCGTATTCTTTTTTGAGTCTAAGTTCTAGTGCCAATAATTTTTATCTTTATGTATTTGGCATTTTGTTTCATGAGGAGTTGCATGTGTTCATGACTCTCTAACATGAATAAGTAAAAGGTTACTTGACCATTTATGCACCAAAAAGAGGAGTAGATAATGTTATTAATGGGAATATACAGAACAGATGACTTCAAGAAATGGTAGTCCATTATAGCTATGATCTCTGGAAAAGAGAAGCTCAGATTTTTAAGAAAGGTAGCAATCTTCATTAGACCAGCCATCCCATCTTCAAGAAGGCACTCTATTTTACTTGCTTCAAGAAAGCTGAGGGGAAACAGTACATTTTAAAGTAGGACTCAATCCCCATCCTCACGACAACCACATTTTCAGGGAATATAGAGGGAGCTCTCCTGGAGTAGTCTGAAGGACCTCCATGATTTCCACAACACAGCAACTGACCTGTGCTAAGAGTTACATAAAGTTTTAACCAGGATGACTTTGAAGAGCATTTGAAGATTTAAACTTTGCCAGTTATACTAGTCATTGCTTATATATCTGCAATACATATTTTTGGAACAAACATACAGCTTGTAAAATCATTTCAAATCTTACTCTTTTAATACAAGAGAGATGTGTGTGACCCAGTGTTATTTATTGATGTAGGTAATATTTTTGTTTCACAATGGGGATCATGTCATTGACATAATAAGAGGAGACAGCCAACGATTTTATGGTTCCAGTTATTTCTTTATTTAGTAAGGTTTGCATCTGGATCCCACTAGTAACAGAGAAATGACTCAGCACCCCCTGGTTCATGAATTTATGAGTCATGTAAACTTGCAGAAGAGGCAGAGATATATGGTCCTATTTGTAAAACCATTTCATTCACCGTTAGTATTACACATGTGTTAAATGATTTCATTAAGGTGACCACTACTTTAGCCTGGCAGAGAGCAAAAAGGCTGCGCAACATATATGCCAATAGATCACAGAAGATGCTGGACATTTGCAGTTTGCATATTTTAGTTGAGTTTTAAGAAATGGTTTAAAATCCCTTCTGTAGCACGACATGTCTGTGGACTAAATGGTTTCTTGGCATAGTTAAGACTTGTTTATGGTTTGCCTAATTCATTATAGCTTCTTCAAGCTCCATGAAGACATACCTTAAAACATGTAACTGCAGTCTTTCCCCTAAAAAGTTCCTTCTTTAGCATGTTGCCTGACATTGATACTTCAGACTATTTCACAGTTGTCTATCATAAAGTTGCAAATTCAGTGCCCAGGGTATTTCAGGAACTTTTAGCAGCTTTCTAGCTTGAAGGGGCAGAAGCACTGGTAGGTGTGGAGGTGCTATAAGAATTCAGGATGCTTTGGAAAGCTAAATTACAGAAATATTCTAATGAATTAACTTCTAATATGCAGCCTAGATTTCCTCTTCCTGTCTTCAGAACATTGCTACTTATGCCTTAGAGAAGTAACTCCATAGCTACTGAAAAACTGTGAAATTACAAGATCAGAAGAGTAAGCAACTGATTTTTTCATGAATGAGTAGTCATTTGTTAAATTAAACATTTAAACCAATCACTTTCACTGTTTACAGTTCTTTAAAAACAGCTATGTACATTTTAGTACACAAATAACACATTCAGACCATCAAACCTCAAATTGAAGGGTTTCATCATCTTTTTCTATAAAGTATAACACAGAGGCTTATTAAACCCTCTTGGAAATATATTTCTATTTGAAACCAGAAAGTTTTCTTACCCAGCTAATTAAAAAACAGAAATCACAGAATCTGATATAATTTTTATCTATTACACTTAAATAGTATTTAGAGGCAGATCTTCAAATGACACACGTTTTTACTCTGAGTTAAGCCAGACAAAAATCACATTTTAGTAGTTCTATGAAAAAAAAAAAGTGTATGGAACTCCAACTATGAAAATATTAAAAGCACAAACAGCTTTACTAAGACAATCTTGCAGTCTTTTAAACATACTGTAAGTGACAGATCAACATTTTCAAGCAGGGACAAAGTGAATCCATTAGATGAAATACTGTCATCATTACCTATTTTTAGCAGTAATAATAAATAACAGTCATTATGATGATGAATAACTAATGAAATGGCAGGCCCAGGAAACAGCACTGCAAAGCTTTCAAGAAATTAGTCAGATCCTGGAATTGCAGGTATTACCAGTCCATGTCTTATTTACCTACTGACTTCAGTAGGACTTTTCAAATACTGAATATCCTAAAGCTCAACGTAAAAAAAAGAAACAAGACAGAAGAAAAAAGCATATTACAGTAGACATCACACTGGGTTATAATTTAGCATTTAGAACAATTTGTGCTAAAAAAGTGGCCAGAGACCCTACTGTTTTACAGAACTAAAATGTGTTCCACAATCAAAACCACTTCAAATAATGTTATAATAGAGAGGGGCATTGCACCATCCTAGGACTTGCTAACTTCTATTTAGATTTTTAATCAGGCATTAGGCGGATATAAAAAAAAAAATTATAAATGTGACATACTTTGCACCGATTAAATGATCAACAAAATGGCATTACTGTGCTTTCATATACTATGTCAGCACTGTGACTAAAATAATTTAAAATATTATCTTACCCCTACCTCAAAAAATATTTTAACCATTTCCAAATTTTGAGGAATTTTTCAAAAGTCATTACCCAGAAATAGACTATTCTGGAGACAGTGCTTATTTTTTAGCTTTCTATTTTCCTTCAGATAGCAAACATGAATATCTGAAAGGTACCAGAATGTTAGCCTCAAAAATAGACATCTGATTTTTAAGAACAGATGAAGTACAATATCAGGAAAAATCATATAAACTATCAAAATGTTAGCAATATATTAATCTTTAACTTAGGATTTTATAAATTACCTGTTTTCTATAGATCTGCTTCCAAATATTTTTCAACAGGAAGCATTTCATTCTCTAATCATGTTTAAAGTTAATTCCCAGTTCTAGCACCATTCAGTTTCTTCTGATTTTGTCTGAACAGCCAGCTTTATTTACCAGTTGTCTCACCTTATGAGTGCAAACAACGGTTTAACATTCATTAGATAATGAAGACCCCAAAATGGTCTGTTTATTATACTGAACATAAAAAGGTGTTGCTTTAAGTATTTCTGGAAAAAAATATTAAATTGAATAACTCTACGTCAATATAATTTTCTGTGTATTTCAGACAAATAGGATTAATTTTGAGAAAAAAATCAATATAATATTTAGATTTATTTTAATGTAACTTTTTTTCATTATTTGTGGGCTTATATAAAATGGTTCTCTTAATTTTTTATTATTATTTTTTTTTTACAGCAGATAACTAGCCCTTAAATGAAAATATATTTTGATATGTTAACATAAAGTATGAATGGATGCTGTTCTGGAGCTGGTACCGATATCTAATACACTATATACATTAAGAAAGTTTCAATGACGTAACTGCCTTTTTCCAAACATTAATATTAATGCTAGCCTGGATGGCTTCTCTCCAAACTTAATTTACTTATAAACAATCCTATAGCATTGGTACCTTCAAGCCTGAACCATCTAAAAAAGAAATACTCTCCAGTTTATTTGCTTTTTGTACTTAGACACTGCTCAGAGAGGTGGAAAGGTGGGTAAATCCGGCCATCTCCCATGACATGACATTTTCTTTAGTCAGTTAAATGGAATACAGATGCTTCATCTCACTCTAAAATTAAGGCCAAGAAGATTAAGAGAGTAATATACACCCTTTCGCTAGGAAGATCTGTTTTCTGGTCCACACAGAATATCAAAGATATTTTGTTCTATGCAGGTAGTAGGAAAGCACTCAAAAAACTGTTATAGCCAATGGTAAGAAAATCCCTTCTCTATGGAAGACGTAATAATGATGGTTAGACTCTGCATAGGATGTCAAGGCAGAAAATAATATAATTAAGGCTGTCCTCATTTTAATGAGACTTTTTTTAACTTCTTGGAACTTCTTGGGCCTCTGAAGAACTTTGAATGGAAACTTGGGAGCAGCCAGCCTCAGAATAAACCAATTTGCTAGCTCTGCTCTGTGCTGCATTACACACTCTACACGTCTAGCACAAGATCTAATTCCACATACTGGAAAACGATACAGAGCTAGATGGTATGTTCCACAAGCAATACAGTTATGCTGTATTACAATGTTAACACAACATTAATAGGGCAATCATAAAAAAAAAGTGGTTTAGCATATTTTGCTTTTAATACCTTAATAACTATGAAAAAATGGCCCAGGAATTTATATCAGAATAGTAGCAAAATAACAATGCATTTTTCTCAAAATTTAGTTAGATAAGACAAATACATCTCGAAGCTGCATTCAGTCTTGTCTGTTCATAAGAACATTTATGTATTCTGAGGGTACACAGAATGAAGCAATCCAAAATTGCTAAATAACTTTCAAAGATATAGTTGTTTTGTTTCATCGAAGTGTTAATGGAGATAGCTTGAAGAATGTCACAAAGACAGAAAGGAGGGCTAATATAAATCACAATGAAAATGGACAGAGAGAAAATATTTAAAAGGACAGAATGAAGGGTTCCTATATGAGTGATTAGTTAGGATTTGGAATCTTTTTCATTATTTCTATAATAGTTTTCTTATTCTTGAATGATAATCATCTGGGTTTGGTTGAGATTATTATTCTTCTTTTTACTTGCTACTTCATCTAAAGTGAGTGTAAATCTCAAGATGAAAATAATCACAGTATCCACAGAGTTAAAATAAATGATTTATATTCCTCTTTTTTCTTCCCACAGATTATGTCTTCCTTGAGGTGAAGTTTCTCAGAAGATTCTCATTTGGGGCTACAAAAGGTTTGTCCCAGGCAAGCACAATCTTTCATATCCTAAACTCATATTGTATTAGGTAGAATGAAATCAAGTGGATGTGTAAATTCCTTAAATAATAGCAAATGGAGCAAACTGAATTTCAAAGGAAAAAGAACGGTGAACCTGAAAAGCAGTGTACGAAGGTCATCAGCAGAATTAACAAAAAAGTCTGGCAAAGTTACAGTTAGGCAGTCAGTAATACTCTATTGATCAGACTTTCTCAGTCAATGATGTTGTGTCTAGATTATTGATGCAAAGGTATTAAGCAAAATTTTATTTCAGCTAACTTGTTGGCTCAGATGTCAACTGAAAGTCATTTCCCCAGTCAATCAAAGGTATAATAAATCTGAGCAGAGTTAGTTCTTCAAAACCTTTGTATATATATCCTGCTTTCTAACTATATAATGAGCTTTGAAATGGCAGCATTTGAAAGAGTATCTTTAGGAATAGCAAAGATACAGTATTTCCAGAAAAATACAGAGAAGCGAAGCAGACTATGTAGGGAATAGGAAAAAAGAGACACTTTATATAGCAAGGGAAACTGGCAGGTTACATCAGAATGCATCAAAACCAAAATCTGTGCCTACAGCCAGCTTATTAAAAACTAACCAAACAAAAAAAAAATGCAGTTTCCTCTTACTCATGACTTGTGCACTCACACAATGGCATCTGATAGAAGAAGAACAAACGCAAAGCAGTGGGTTACTGCAGAATAAAGGAAAGCCCTTCAGAGGCACAAGGACTGGCAGTCTGGACAGTGACCATTCATCCTATGGTTGGCTTTATTACTGCTAGTCTTCCCAAGTGCTTGCATTTAGGTTTACTGAAACTTGATCTACAGTCTGGACGGGGAAGTAATACACAGCCTAGGAGAATGAACACACGAGTTCGTGTAAATGTACACGTTCATCAGTGAAAAATATGCTCACAAGGTACTTCACAGTGGTACCAAAATTCAGTGATAATGCAGTGAAATTTACATTTCACTGAAGCTTCTTGTTTTACAATCTTGTGCTCAGCATGATCCTAAAAATGAGCCCCTCACACAAAAAATAATGAATATATGTCACTGGGAGATCCAAGAACAGAAAGTGGTGCACTTGCAACAATAGTTGTATCATTTGACTTATTTATCAGTCACAATCTACAAAACCATTAGCTATAGTAAACTAAAAAAGAGTACTAAGAAAGCGTGTGTGCTTTTGCAGGGTTTGTTAGCTTATGAAATATGTAATTGACTTCAATGACCTTAAACCAAATTCAATGCAACATAAGGATCAGAATAACTCTTTCATCAAAGAAAACAGAACAAAGTTTTATTTTCTACTCTTTTTTCTTTCATTATCAAAGTGAAAAATCTTACAGTATATAAATTATATTGGACAGAATTCAGAAATCTTGAATTCCAAAGAAAAGTTTACATCCTAAAACATAAAATTTGCATGTGAAAGGAAAAAAGGAGTCTTTAATAAATTAAAAAAAAAAAAACAAACCTTAAAAGTTTGATAATATTGACTATCAACTGAAGTGTGATCCATTTTGGTGAGTTCTGTAAGAACTTGCATGGTAAATTCCTACAGAGCTTTTTTAGAAAGGAAATATATTTGCATTCATTGAGACTAAATCTTGAGAACCTACATTAATCCTGCTTCCTGCTTTTTTGCAATGCTATTCTCCCTTCTCTCCCATAAACGTACATATAACTATGATATGAGAGCAAGAATTTAGCTAAAACCATTAAAATCTTACATCAGCAATCAAAAACATATCATATATTAATTTAAATTTTAATTCTTTAGGGGGGAAATCTTCTATTTTTAATTATTTCTCCTGCATTGTTGAGTTATTTTAAATTAAAAATAAACAAAAGGAAAGACTAAAAACTCTCCAGTTTTCAGGACTACTGTCAAGAAAGGATCGAAACCATGTCAATGCCATGTCTATAACAATAACTTAAGCATGGTCTTAAAGCAGAATATTCATATATAAAGATATCTACATATCTAGATCATATCTGATTCAGATGGCTGCAGTAGATATCATTTTTCTATCTAGGTATTTGATCACATTAGCATCCTTTATGAATCCATCCACCAACTACTTCATTATATTCAGTCGTCAATCTTAAGTACCTTCCCTTCATTTCCAAGGGCTTCTGTGATCTGTCTTTTTGACGTGTAGAAATACAGGCTTTCTCTGATCAGTCAGTGATATAACTCTACACTTCTCAGAGCTTGCTCTTGATCCCCACCCCAGGTCTTCCGTTTGGGACCTTCACCATTAGGGATTCCTAGAAACACTTCCAACCAGCTAAGCAGCTGGCGTGTGGTGATCATGACACCACTACAATTTTACCAGTTTTCCCTTATATCTGTTTTGCCTCTTGACTTGAAGTACACATACATGAGTAATCTTTTGATTATTTTTTTTTGCACCTTTAAGTCTTGTTTGTACAACACCTGTCATAACTAATAAGTGGCTTGTGATCAAGCTATTAGGGATAATGATAACACAAATAGTAACGGCAGCATATACAGACTATTTCTGCACAGACATGCCTTTTGTTTGGCCTTCATATGCAGTTAGCCAAGCAGATTCACTATTAATAAGTTGATCCCACCTTTGATGATACCTGAGTAGTTACTAATCATTAATTTATAATCCAAAAAACACCAATTGTACAGTCAGAAGCAGTGAAATATCCAGTAAAGACCTCATCAATACTGTAAATTACAACCCTAAAGATCTAATTATTGCAATTATAATTTCCAATTGGCTCCCAGACAGTATGAATACTACTTTTATTTTTCAAAATTACAGTTCTTATCCTCGACTCTCTTCTCTGTTCCTCCTGCTAATGGAACAAAATTTTAGGAATCATCATGGCACCTGGATATCGAAAGTTTTGGGTTTTTTTTTTCTCAACTCTTATAATTAAGGTTTAAATCTGTTCCTTCTGTCATCCTATTTTCAATTTCTTCACCTGTGACAACTGTATGTTTATTATTAACTGTCTTTACTCTCTCTCCTTTGTATTACTAATTCTTTCTCTCATTCCCACCTCTAGTTTTTCAGTAAATGTTCTCCATCCCCTACTTTGTAGGTCACTGAAAGTTAAACTGACTAAACATGAAGAAGCAAACAAACCTCTCTCAAAGATTGTTTTTATGATTTCCATCCCGGCCTTCATAAGTCTGACAAATGTCTTGTAAAAGAAGAGAGGCCTTGTTTGTTTTTGTTTGTTTGTTTTTGTTTTTTTTTTTTTTCCTTACATAGGAGTTAAAAAACTGATTCTGTACTGATCAAAACATAGGCAAGTACTTTTTTGTAAGTTTAAATAGCATTTAAGCAATGGTAGCTTCTCTGCCACTGCTACTAGCAGTCTTCTTCCAGTGGCAATTATGCCATTGCTATGTTTTTTCACCTTTACACAATTATAAATTTGAAGTAACTTCAGTGAGGCATAGAATGAGAATTGGGGGGAAAAAAGTATCTGTGTAGTGTATCTGTTTGCGATTAACCGTCATGTTTCCACATGTTATATTCCTGCTTGAATTCAAGCAGTCTATGGAAACCCGATAAGCACTGTAATTATGGCCTACTTGAATCAAGTCAGTCAAATAATGTCAAAATCAATTATTTTCTTTTCCAAAGAGCACAAAAATTTTGGGAATACGCAAGAGAAAATGCAGATCTCAACATGGTATCAGTGTATGAGTATCAATCTCAGAGTATTCATTCCCTTATTGTTGCTGAATTGGCAATGATGTGACTCAAAAATTTTTTGATGCATTTTCGTTAGAGTCATTGTTAGCCTTTTTTTGATACAGAAGCTATGTTTTTATAATAGGATCCTTTGCTATATATCATCTATTTAATTTGGTCCACTAGCTCGAAGAAAATTTAAAATAAGGAGAAACGGGTTGTATTATTACCATATTACAGTTGAAAAACAAACATAATAAAAATATCAGGAAATGTAACTAATTTTCAGAGGTCCTGAGTTTGATGGGATTTTAAAGTGTTCAGTATTTTAAAAATATCAAAATATCTATGGAGTCTGAGCTAAAGGTTACTGTCCAGGAAACGAAACCTGTTTATTTTCACGTGCCTGGGATCAGGCCACTCAGATGCCAGATGTCAGACAACTAATTTCAGATATTTTGTGCCAAGTGCATATTGTTTCCTTGCCAATCTAGAGCCAGATCTTCTGCAAAAGTTAATAGTTTTTATCCTCAACAAGACTTGTGGAATTGAACCCAAAATAAATCTGGGTGCTAAACATTCATTTAACAAATACGGCATAGTTCTACAAAAGTTTCCAGAGATGAAATAATTCTTCACATGGTTTACAAAATTAAAGGCAGAATAATTTGTTAAAAATTCTTAGATATTCTGAAGAAAATTTTTGTGCAAATCTGGGGACTTGAAATTCCTTTTTGCAAAATCATCTGTGATCTTGATAGCAGTACTAATGTGAAACTCCTGAATCCAGTGCTGACTGCAGAAGATTTCAGATAAAATGGAGGTGAAAGAATAATAAGGGCATAGCTGCACAATGTTAATAGTTAACCTGACAGGATAAATCCTACTTTATAATTTCAGGTTTTCAATAAAATCTCTTGCATTTTATTAATTCAGATTATGATTTATCAAAATAATTTCCGTAATAAATGCCATTGGTATCATGATTAACAAGTAAAATCAATATAGCAATTTCTGTTGGACATTTGATTATTTTTGTACATTATATTGTGAGAAAAGGAGGTACAATTGTAAACGTTGTGATATTTTTCAGTATTTGCAGTAAATCATTTGTTGATATTTGATTGCTTGAACTTCCTAATTGAAGGAGAAAAAATACTAATGTAGGTTATCAAATTAGTGCTTTTATTCTCACATTTAAGGCCAATCACAGATCTTCATGTTACTCCTGTTTTATCTTAATACATCTTTTTTGCCTGCTATTTTAAGAATTACTCTGATCCTGGTTGCTTTTACCCAAACTAACTTTATTCCCACTTCTGTGACATCTCACTTAGGCAAAACACTTTATTCTAAAACCAGCAGAAGTTCTGTATGTTGACATTACTCAAGAAATTATACCTTTATGCTTCCTGCAAGGTGTTAACTCATCATGAAACAACCTGAGAAGAAGTAGATATGGGGACTTTTTAAAAAAAAAAGTATGCAAAATTATATAGTATGAGTGTGAATATACATATTTACACTCACAGCGTATATATGTAGTATATTTAAAAATAAATTTATGGATTTCACAGTGTAAGTTTTCATATTTATGTAGAAATATATATGCTTATATACACGGATGCATATTTAAGCAATTTTTTGTTATATTACACTACTGCCTTGAGAGACAGCTTGTAATCTTAGTCTGTAAACTCTTTGGAATAGAAAATATCTCCTTTTACGTTTATGGATTTCTCTGGGCAATTAGATCATGACCCTTTACGAAGATCACTGAGCACAACTACAGTCACAAAAAGTATTATTTCTGTATGTGTTTTTGCCTCAAATCACTCATCTGTTTCCAAGAATTTATATGTACTTATTAGTTCCATTATACATGTAAAATTGGATATAAATATTTTAAAATGTTTATGTATTGCATATTTCTATGTATGATTCTACCAGCACAGAAACATTTGCTGTCTCTGGTACATTTATATACATACATGATACAAGGGCATTATTGTACCTGTAAAGTCAGACATTCTAGATTTCTTGCAATGAAAACTGTTGCTTTTAAAGACAACTGTGATAAAAGCATTTGCTTACCTTGAGATATTTTTCAAAAGGAAAAATTAATGTATGAAATTTTGTGGATTCTAGAGATGAGTGAAAGATATTGTAGCATCATGCGGTGACCATATGGATCTCATCAAAGACATCCCTTGACAGGCTTCTGCAATCATGCTCTACCTGTTTAAACTGCTTTAGGCAAGATAAGTGTCTTATTCTATTACAGAAAGCACTGCTCTGAAAGTTCAGTGATGATAACACTCAAGAACAAAATAATATTCTATGGTATGCTACCAGTGGAATGTAAATGGTAGGTAATAGAATCTATGATTAAATAGTTGCTTAACTACTTAATTCCTTGATTAATGTTTTGATGTATTTCTTAGCCTGTAACTTACGTAAAGAAATACCTATGCATTTGTGATCCTGCAGAAATTTTACAATGAAATCACAGAAAGAAGTATCTGAAGCTCTCATCCTGAAACAGGCTGCTCAGGGAAGTCACCATCCCTGAAGGTACTTAAAAGGCCTGTAGATGTGGTGCTTGGGGAAATAGTTTGGTGGTGTACTTAGCAGTGCTAGGCTAACTGTTTGACTTAACAATCTTAAAGATTTTTTTCCAATCTAAACAGTTCTATGATTCTATGATTTTATATTCAGACTGCCATTTCATAAGGAGAAATTTAGGACAATTTCATTACTTATTTTAAAGTTTAATTACCTATGATGAATGGTCCAAGTAATTGTAACTGTTAACTGACAATGATGTATACTACTGTCATTTCAAAAAACTTTTCTATTATTGACCGGGAGATCACATTGATTCTTAAATATAAGGTCAGTTTATCTGCATCCTCCGAAGCATTTCAAAATGTAGGATGAAAAATAGCTTTTTTTTTTAATGACCACCACCATATAAATCATGAAAAGAAAATATTCTGCCCATCCATTTAAGAGTACCTGCATATTTTAACAACTGTAGAATGGCTACCTAGTCTAATTTTTCCTATTGTCTAGCAAAGAAAATCTAGCTTTCTGAGAAAGACTGTTGATACTAAGTGTATTTTTTAGGTGTGATTTGCAAAAAAAAGTAAGTATGATAAAAGTGAGCATATAAAATCAACTAAAAACCTCAGAATTAATGCAAATTAAAGAAAGAAAGTAACATATTAAGAAAGAGGCTTCTGAAATGTGCAGTATGATACAGCCAGTGTTTAACTTTTGTTAGAAGCTTTATGGTTAGAGTGCACTCTGATATTAAAAATGCATAACAATAAAGTATAAAACCATTTCCTTATTGCTGGCATTTATGCAAAACCACTTACAATCATTCAAAATATTAATATCCTTTCTTACCTAGCAATTAATGCTGCGCTATGGATTCAGCACTCCGTGTACTAGAAAATGGCACTACCGTACTGTACAGTGACCCACTGTACTTAATTACACAACAAAGTTCTTGACTTTAAGACGCAGAAATAAAAGTCAGGGTTAGGTTTCACAGTAAAAACATGTCAAAATCCATAAACAATTTCAAATGTATATACTGTGCACACTAGAGAGCAATTTGGAGAGTCAGAGACACATTTCTTGAAATCACGGCATGCCAAATTTTACTACCCGTTTTTACTAAATAGATTATTAGTAGCAAAAATGTTATGCATGTTTGTAAAAATAGGCACAGTAAACATGTGCTCTTGATTGTCTGCAACGAGAAATATGTATATGGTGCTTTCATTTCCCTGTGTACTACTTTACTGACCTTTAGGCCTCAGTCGCTCATTTGACTTGCACAGAGATTGTTTCTTAGGAAGATTAGTGAACAATTATGCTGTCAAAGAATAAGCAAATAAATAGAGTAAGTGACTTCCTATTTAAGCTTTTACACAAAATGGAATCCAGAATTAGTCTTGGCTTTACCAAGCATGCCCAAGAGAACAGTTACGTGTAGTGTACAGGCCCAGATTCCTCTGAGTTAAATTAAAATTTAACTGTATTTTTTTCCGGCAGAAACCCAGAGCTTCAGTATCACAGTAGAGTAATGAAATTAAGACTTTTTTGTCATCTCATAGGACACCAGGATATTGGCTTTAAGTGTCAGAGTTTTACTAATTGTTTTCTGAGAAAATTTCAACCGTTGAGTGCAGGTTAACTAGAGAAACCTTTGTCTTTATTTTAACAATAGTTTGAATTATAACTTGCAGTCAAATTCTTCTTCCAGATCCATGCACACAGATGTAGCTGAAGTTGTAACTTTTTCATTGGCAAGTCTTATACTTTTTTTTAATGGAAAATAAAGCTTCTCGAAACCTGAGCGCTTGTATTGTTCGCATTCTACACTTACAAGGTTAAATCTTTCTTAACTAAGGCATTTCAGCTGATTGAGGTCTAACTATAGAATGTAATTTGGACTCCATGGATAATGAATGACTGATATCAACATGGAATAGGATGAGATCCAGAGATCCAGACTCCTTGAATCAACATGACAAACAAGCAGTTTAAACCAGGTTTCTTAAGCAGTTTTGATTATTTTTTTTTTAGCATTTGATGGGGACAGTCATGTTGAAGAAGGTCCATTTCTAATAAAGTTCTTTGAATTAATCCATTTTGATATGTCTTGAGGAGACTAACTAGAAAAATTTCCAAGTTTTACTATCAGTCAGACTTCCTTTTCTTATATTGTGATAAAAATCATTCTAGCCTTTAGTAACATCCTCAGTAGCCCTCAGTTACATCCAAGTGAATATTAAAAGGTTGAACTTAAATATTACCAGTTATTCTGGTTTTGTCAGTTGTGAACCATCTCAACATGACCTTTTTGTTAGAAGAAATAATTTGGGAATGAGGGAGGTATATCCTGGAATAAAAGGTTTCTGACCTTGAAATCTACGAGTCAGAATCTCTAGATCCAGAATACAGTCTCTAGCCTGGAAGACTTTTTACTTATGCCCAGAGGTATATTTCGTTTTTAACTATCCAGAAAGATTTTCATTATATTATTTAGAATTTTTATATTTGCTAGAATTTTTATATTTGCATTATATTTGTATGAATTTTTGTATTACCCCACCAATGCATACATGCTCTGCATTCACAGTACTCACGTCCTGTAACATCATATTTCCTAAGAATAGCTGCATCTACACTCCTCAAATAGCTTGGCAGTTTACTCTCATTATTTTCATATTAGATGTATCTGTAATGTCCTTATTTCAGAAGTTATTAAAAATAAATACTCAGAAAAAGCTACTAGTCACTTCATATAGTATAGAATCACTTCTGATATTAAATTACTATGACTATTACTGGCTTTATATTTACTGACTCCTGAAGTAGCTGCTGATTCTAGTTCTGTCCATCCCTGCAGTGGTGTTACAGGTGCTTCATCAGTGACCAAATGATTTTCATGTTTTTCTGTAAATAACCTTGCCTGCAGAGATCCTGGGATTACTCTGTGAAGACCCCAAAGCAAATAATTATTCTCAAGAGACAGTTCTGATATAGGATATAATGTTTCAAAAGAACATCTGACAAATTGTTGATGTGAAATAAAGCACATTTTGGAGGCGAGAAGGGAAGCTTTTTCTTCTTGGCCATTTGCCATACTATAGAATTTAATGTTAGAAATTAAGGATTCCAAAGTAATTAAAAAAAAACCAAACAACCCACACCTGTGGGCCTATTCTAAAAAAAAAGCCTACATTTATGATGAAAATTATGAAAATATTATTAAAAAAATCTTATTGCAATATCTGCCACTGATATCGATGTTTAATAACTTCTTAACCTGCTCTGCAGAGCATATGCACGCCTGAAAATTACATTAGAATAGCAAAGGTTTTGTGGTGCCTGGGCACCTTAAATGTCTCACCTGGAGAACTGTAAATAACCTAAAGTTCATTGATTGCAATAGTGTACCTGAATTAATGCCTGATTCAAGGTTTCAGACTTTCTACTTTTCATCTACCTTTCCTTTGTTTCTGAGGAGCCTGTCTCAGTGAAGGAAGGAGAAAGAACATAGGAGAAGTGCAGGTTTATCTGTAGTACTCTTCCATGGTGAAAAAAGTTCAGGTGATAATCAGACTCTGAAAATTTAAAATTAAAATCTCAAACCACTGATTGCAAACCTCAGATCTGCAGTTTGTAGTTTAGCTCTTGTGCAGTTCTGAAAATCTCTAAGAAAACCATTTATTTTTGTAAATGGTAAAATAAACTAACAAATAGCAAAGGCAGTACACATGAAAGATCAGTGAAACAACAAAAACGTACTTAATAAAGAACTTAAAAATCTAGTATCTGAGTTAAATCATACTGTGATCTACTTTGGATAAAAAAACAACCAACCAACCAACAAAGTAAATGAGAGTATAGCACACATATATATGAAGAAAAACAAAATAAAGGAAAGGTTACAGGGACAAAAAATCATGTTAAGAAGCAATTTAGGAAGGATACACAAAGTCTAAGTATTGCTGTTCGTTCTCATGCAATCAATAAATAGTAGTAGCATCACAAGGAAATGGGAACAGGATTATATAGTCTATCCAGAACAAGGGAACACACAGTACAGGACTGCAGGAAAACTGAACCCCCTCCACTAACTCAATAGGGGAATATTCAGCTTGGCAGAACAATATATTCCAAACAAAATAATCTCATATGACATTGAAATTATAATGATACTTAAACATTTTACACTCTTGAAAGTAAGAAACATTTGAGAACAGATATGAAACATATTTTCATGAATTTTCTCAAATAAATGTTACATTGACTTTGTAGAAGGAAGTGTCAAATTTACAACTGGAAGAGCAATACATGACATGTCTATCACTTTTTAGAATACTATCTTTGGCTGAACCAGGGCATTTCCAACTTCCTAGAAACTGACACAATCTGTGGCACATATGGGATAGAAGCCTACTATTAGAAATCTAAGAAAGAATTTCACTGTTTAAATCTTTATATAACTTTTGCTCTCTTGCCCAATTTAGTGTGGTCTAAAACAGTATTGAAAGTTTTTTCCCGTGTCTGTCATCTCACAGCTTCATGAATCTCTGCCTGAATAATTCTTGGTATGTTGTGCTAGGAACTATTTCTCCATCACCCAAATTTGGGACAGATATTTTACTGTTGCTCATTCTTTTCTATTGCACCTTTCTTTGAAAGGAAACATCACAGGAGTGGGCTTGCGATTTGTTCACAGTTCCAAATAATCCTTTTATTGTTTGTGGTAAAAGTTATGTGACAATGAAGTTGGGACATCTGTATCAGTCTGTTCTTCCAACAAAATCCTTTCCCAGTATTTACTGAACAGAAGGCAAGTTTCATACAGTATTAAAGTAATGCCAAGAAATCTTTTCCCACAGCTAAATTCTTGATCACTTCAGTGGTACAATAGCAAGTAATTTCTATTCCTCCTCAGTATCTGAGAGGAATACTACAACTTACAAGATTCATTCAATCCACATTTGTCATAATCTAAAACATCATTGATTAACCAGGGTAAGGATGCCTCCCTTAACTACATATCAGGGTTATGAAACCCCTGAGATATTTGTTTAAAGTTTCCTAAAGGGAAAGCTACACAAGTTTCTTGCAGAAGGTTTCTCCTTTCCAAAGGAAGTTGATGTGTGACTTAGACTCAAGGTGAATAACCTGATAGAATATTGCATGAACAGAATTTTCAGTTTAAAAACAACGAAAACCCAACCAAAACAACCAATGCCCAGGAGTCAATAGAAGGAATAAGAGAAGGTCAGGCTGCAAGTACACTGACAAGTCTGGATCAGGAAATACTACAGGGGAGGGGAATGGGAGTATTTCAACTTAATGTGCCAATCTTTAGCTGTGCCATTCCCATAGGGTGTATTCTGCCATCATTACTCATGTCAAGTAATATATTATGCTATGAGGTATTCCCACTGACTTCAATTTCAGTTGATTTCATCCTACCTAGTCATAGATAAGAAATTCTTCAGCACAAGAAAATGTAACAGATAGAGGTCCTTGGCTCAGCTTATCTGTAGTTCCTCAACCCATGATAGATACATACAAAAAATACATGTGATAGTTGTATTTTTGATTCACTGGTTTCAGAGCTATTTTTGGAACATATTTCTCAGCCTAAATAAATCTGGCTTTTAGAGATTAATGGAACATTAATGCTTAAACTGTGAAGTGTGTGCTTATACTGGAGATCTCTCATAAATACTACCAGAAAAAAAAAGTAATTACCTAGAAAGGAGGGGACAATGAACTTCCAATGATTCTGAACTTCACTGTCTAAAAAAAGAAAAGGACTGGAGAATACCTGATCTCTTCACAGGTCTGGAGTCTAGCAGTTGTATACATTATTCAAATATGATTTAGTAGATTTGAGGAGAATTTTGCTGAAGTGCCCTTGCTGATTGGGTTTGGGGTGTTTTTTTTACCTTAAAAGTGAAAGATGCCAGCATCTTATGTTGTATCTTTCATTTGATTTTCCCAGCATAATTATTATTCATTAACCATTATTAGCAGTGCCATATCATGTTGGATGATGCTCATGTGGGGAAGAAAACCTGGGCCATGAAAAAGAAAGCTGAAGAGGCAATATCCAGACATTAGGAGTTCCACTACAGGGCAACTGAATTAAATTGTAAAGAAAACCAAACCTTTGGAAGAGATATCCTTACTGGAATTGATGTCAAAAAGTCACTGTTCTTGGAGCCATGTAGTCAAACAGGCTTATCACAGCAGGTAAACCTCTTCCAAAGACATATGAGTTATCATAATTCTCCTCTTTTCCCCTTAGAAGAAGGTGAGTTATTCTTAATGAAATTGCTTCATTTTCAAATTTAAAAAAAAAAAATAAATAAAATCAGTCCAAGATTGCTTCAGAGTTTAGAAAGCACTTTCTTAAATGCATCTCACATGCATTTAAGGTACATGTGGAGCTGTTTTAGTGCTACAATTCAATATTTTTTGAATTAGCATAAAGATTTGGAATTATTCAAAGACAGAAGTTAGCATCAGTGCTAAAGCCTAATTAAGCTTACCTGAGCAGTTATATTCTTGTTTTGCTTTTAAATGGGAGAAATAGGATGCTTTGTTGTGTAATTAAGAACAGTAGGGCACTACACAATGTTGGCAAAGCTGTTTTCCATTGTAAGAACTGCACAATGTCCTCTATTGCACAACATTAATTGCTAGATGGGAAAGGAGATTCATATTTTGAATAGTGTAAGTGGTTTTCCATCAATGCTAGCAATCAGACAATAACTTTATATCTTACCAGTATACATTTTTAATAATCCCTGGACTTCTGTCTGTCAATAAAGGATAATTTATACAGCTGAAAAAATATATACATCCTGCTGGCTGTCCACACACTAACCTGTATACCTTTATTTGGGTGTTTTCATCTTCCTGGTAAACAGAGACACCAAACTGACTTGTCTTCCTTTATTCATATGATTTTAGTATTACAATATTGCTAGTCCTGTTGTTAAAAAATCAGCAGATTTACATGAAATAATATTATTTCTCTTTTTCTGATTTTTTGGTTATTTTTGGATTATGTTTTCAAGCTGTTCTCCACAGCTATGAAAGCTAGAAACATGTACATTTTTAAATGAAAGGTGAGAGTCTCTTGTTATCGCTTGTGTCCAGCAGCTGGTGCTTCAAGTACAGCATTAAATACTGCAAGACTTATGATAAAGCAGCAAGAGCTGGCAGGAATGAGTTTATTTGGGAATATGGTTTATTGGTAGAGAACAATGTTCAGCATTGGCTTAAAAGAGAAGTTCAGTGTGGGATGGGATTTGGTCTCTGTGAGTGCTTATTAAAGCCACTCTAAGGAGCTTGACAATGTCTGTTTCCAAACGATTTTTTTTCGTGTGTTGATGTTAAAGGGAAAAAGCTACATAAGAAGGAGAAACTGACTTTCTTAAAAAGGCTGTCAGAGGCATAGAATCAGCCTGATAGCACAGTAGAAAGGAAAGTATTTTATTTCTCTGTTTTGTTTTGTCATCAGACATTTATTAACCATGTGCAACAACAGAAAGTAGAAGTGGTTGGAAAAGTCTTGTTTCATTTTCATTTTTTAAACTTGGGGAGCAGGAGGTTGGTTTTGCATATCTATGGGCGCTATGAATTGTGAACTGGGGGGGCAGGACAAAGTCAATCTGCCAGTTCTACAAAGTAACACTTGGAGCTTATCAGGAGGCCAAAACATAGAGTATGAGAGCAGTTTCAGTTACAGTACACTGAAAGTTACATTTCCTAGCAAAATAACCTCAGGCATAAGAGGAGGAAAAGAAACCCCTTTCTTGAGCCATGTTCTAACCCTTCTTATGCTGCATTTACTGGAAAGTGCCTGGGGAACATCCTAGGAATTTGTACTAAAATTAACTTGCTGCTAATTTCTGTTGTTCTGTTTGCCTGTGCTCATGGGGGATGCCATCTCAACTGTATGAGGGTGGGAAAAAGGAATGGTTAATCTTGCCTCCAATTGCGCTACTTAAAAGGTCAAATTTGTCAGTGAAGTTTAACACTGACCTTGCCTTTAAGTTACATTCATCCTTGTTCCCACCAATTTCTTCTTTCCTTTGACCTTACCTCAAAAGTTTTTTTCCAAAGATGTTTTATCAAGTGTCAAAGATAAACTTAAACAAACACCTGACTACTAGAAAAAGATTCTAGGTATGTTATGCATTCTTGGACTTAAATAAGGGTGGTTTTTTTTTTCCATTAAGCAAAATACTTATGCATATAAGTAACCTTAAAGATGTATATACTCTCTGAGAAATAAAGAATTACTTGTCTGCTTTAAGTTAGACACGCTCTTGAGCATTTTTCTGAACCAGGCTCTAAAATGAATTTGAAAAAAAAGCAAAGCTAGATCCCATGTTCCTCATTTTATGCTTTCAATTCTGCGCCTACAATTGTCCACAAAGGAAAAATTGTAGGAATATTTAAGAGCAGTTTGAATTTCTAGATGACTGACTCATAAGCACAATTCTGTTTGTTTTTTGGTTTTGTTACAGTCAGGATTCAGTCACTGAGATCCATTAGACCCAAGAATCCTTTCTGCGAGTTTGGCCTTTACATAGAACAACCGCATCTTAATCATCATGGAAAATCTCAACTTAGTGCTGCTTAGAAATTAATATATGTCACATGTGATTATCAGAAATACTAAGTTGACTTCAAAATTAATATTAGCTGGAATTTGTAAGTGCTAAATTTATAATTACCCTGGTCAAATATTTTGACCAATTCTCTTTTATCAAAAAGAGTGGCTTGTATGGACGGTACTGGTCTATGAAATCTACAGCTACTGTCACTTTCCAGTCCAGACAAGACAAGGTAACTTTGAAAACTTGTAGTTCAAAATCCCTCTCTGTTTTCCTCTTTTTAAATTTTTTTCTTTTTTTTTTTTTTGCACACAAAAGGACACTGGCAATCTTTGCTATGTTAATCTAGAAAAAACAATTTTTATTTTTCTTCAAACCTACCTATTTTGCTGCCCACATTTTCATTAAAGGCAAAATATTTCATACAACTCTTGCCAGGAACAAAATAGCTCATAGTATAACTCCCCCATAATGCAATCATTTAAAATCATGACTTCTTCCAGATCTAACTGTACACTATTTTTAGCTGTTTCTGCTATCCTTGACACAGGCATGAGAGTCAGATACTTAAGCTCCTACACCACAGGACTTCAACAGGGATCGTTTACCTATAAGATCTCTCTTCCTCTTAAATTTAAGGCTGTTTCATTCATGAGCTGAAGTTGTTTTTTCCCCAAAGGTAGGTGGATTACACAATGTCAGAAAGGAGAGCAAATAACAAGCCAGTAATTTAGCCAGTATGTCAACAATAAAATAAAACCTAAAACAAAAATGGAAAGGGTTTTGTTTTACATGACAAGCTTTCTGTTATAAGAAATGTACTGTTCTGATTTTCATAATATTACAGAAGCATAAAGAATCTCAAAATAACTACTTTAGATAAATTTGTAGGCGCTTATAAATTGCTGGAGTGAGATACTTCTGTATCACCTTCAAAGTGCAATGTTAAATGTAGAGAGAAGCCATTAATTATATAATATTCTATAAAATTATAAATAATATATAATTAACTATAAAGTAATTTATAAACAATAACTGCTTCTACATAATGCTTCAAAGCCACTTTTAAGCCATTTAAGCTTTTTCAATTTATGTTAAATATCTACCAAGAAACTACAGTTTAGAATTTAAAGCAATATTTAAACTGATAACAGATACTTAATTTTAAATAAATTTTAGTATATATAAAAAAAAATTCTCACAATATACAGCACATGATTTCAATCTCCTGATCATCCAGAGAGCAAAGAGAAGCATTGCAGTTAAGTTCTTTGAGTTGTTTCTAAGCTATTAACTTCCAGAGTACCCAGAATATGGATGACCATAGGGTTTACAACACCAGGTATGGATTGCTGAAAATTGGATTACTAGAGTAATAATTCTCTTCTTGAGAATTCTAAAGGGGAAGGTGGCTGGAAGGAGGTGTTTTTAAAGGCGTGGGTGCTTCTAGAAAACTTTTTTATGACAATCCTAATTGGAGGAGAAATGTGAATTATGTGGTCAGAACCAAATCCTGCTACAGGCAATATCTCGGTCGTCTCTCAGCTACCTCTTTTCCTTTTATGCATCTTTTCTCAGTACAAATATTCTCCAGACTGAGAACTGGCAGATCTCACTCTAAGTTAGAAACTGCCTCATAGAGGTTATTCCACCCTTTTCAGATAAAATGGAAAGATAGACCTATCCATGCTAGTTGTTAATACTCTTAAGCTTTTTAAGCTCTTTTGGGGAGCAACAGTAAGTTTGTGCATTTTCCCAGTGCCTCTGGCAACTACAGTATTATATTGAATAAAAATTACAGAGAGAGGACTTCCGCTGAAAAACAGTCTTCACCACATTGCCTACTCTGGATTTTTTCAGTATTTACCATAATAAAACAGCCTTAGAGTGAGCATTGTGTCAGGAGTTAAATGGGTAATGATATGCCTATGAACAAGGAGTATTTTGCTGAAAAACAAACTCCTTTCGAAGTTGGTATTAAATGAATCTCAAGTAGAACTTCTCATACAATTTTTATAACTGAGGGGAAGTGTTATCCCAGTAACTCTTGACTTTGTCATTACAAATTAAAATTCAGTTATTGCCCATTTAAATATAAAAATAGTTCCATGGAATTTAAAGTAGCATTGTTGGCCCATTTGAAACAAGCAGATTGTGAACGAAGGGGGAAGGATGCAAGCAAAGGCACTCATGGAATTTCTCCGTTTTTTACCAGTTCACAAAAAAAGTAGTTAAAGTCAGCTTCAGCACTGCAGCTAACTCTTGGAAGAGTTGGCTAGAATCACAGAATCGATAGGGTTAGAAGGGACCTTTGGAAATCATCTAGTCCAACCCCCAACACCAGGACAACTGTTGAATGACAAAATAAGTACTATTCTGCTGGATTATCTTGTACATATTGTAAATAATATACTATATCTTCATCTAAACATTCTAAAACTTTTAAAAATAAGTCATAAGAAAGCATATACAGAAATTTTCTCAAAGTCATGTGCAGACATGCACATAATATCTCACAATGAATCATTCGTATTTTGAAAGTAACTTCCTTTCAAGGAGGTCCCAACTTCCTCAAGTGATTAGCTATTGAAGAATCACAGAATATGTAAATTTGGAAGAGACCCATAAGGATCACTGAGTCCAACTCCCAGCTCCTTGCAGGACTACCTAAATCTAAATACAACTGAGTGTTGTTCAGGCACTCCTGGAACTCTGACAGCCTTGACAGGCTTGACCACTTCCCTGGGAAGCCTGTTCCAGCAACTGACCACCCTGTCAGTGAAGAACCTTTTCCTAATATTTAATCTGATCTTACCCTGATGCGCCTTCATTCCATTTCCTCATATTCTATTGCAGATCACCAGAGAAAGGAGATCAGCACCTCCACCTCTGCTGAGCCCCTTGGGGAAGTTCTACGCTGTGATGAGGTCACCCCTCAGCCTTCTCTTCTCCAAGCTGAACAAACCGAGTGACCTCAGCAGCTCCTTGTAAGTCTTGCACTCATGGTGTCTCACTATCTTGCTCATAGACTAATATCATAGCAGGTTGGAAGGGACCTCAAGGGTCATCTGGTCCAACTTCTCTTGTCAAAACAAGTCTAGACAAGATGGCCAAGCACCATGTCCAGTTGAATCTGAAAAGTATCCAACACTGGGAAATACACCACTTCCCTGGGGAGATTATTCCAATGGCTGATTGTCCTCACTGTGACAAATTTTCTTCTTGTATCCAACCAGAATCTATCTCCCTGGGAGTAACTTGTACCCATTATCCCTCATCATTTCCATGTGACTCTTTGTAAAAACGGAATCTCCGTGTCTCCTTTGTGGCCACCCTTTAAATACTGGAACAAGGTGATAAGACTTTTCTCAGCCTTTCCTCATAATGCAGGCTGCAAAGACCTTTGATCAAATTTGATCATCTTTGGTTGCCCTCCTTTAGGCACACTCTAATAGTGTGATGCCCTTCTTATACTGAAGTGCTCAAACTGGCACGCAGTACTTGAGGTGGGCCAAATCAGAGCAGTGTAGAGTGGGGCAATCATCTCCCTTTACTGACTACCTATGCTGTGCTTATTGCACCCTGGAATGCACTTGGCCCTTTTGACTGGCAGGAAACACTTTTGGCTCATATTCAACTTGCCGTCAACCCAAACCCCCATACCTCTTTCCACAGGACTGATCTCTAACCTCTCATCCCCCAGTTTCTATGTGAAAGCAGAATAACGCCATTCCAGTTGGAGAATCCGACACTTGCTCTTGTTAAATTTCATGCAGTTAGTGATTGTCCAACATTCTAGTCTATACGGATCTCTGTGTAAGGCCTTTCTGCTCTTGAGGGAGTCCATAGCTCCTCCTAGTTTAGTATTATCAGCAAACCTAAGGTGCACCCAACTCCTGTGTTGTAATGATTTATAAAAATCCCAAAAAGCACTTGCCCTAAAATTGAAACCTGATATTTTGATTAATAGCTTGGCCACTCTTTTATCTGTGGTTATATATATATATTTACAATTCAACCATAATCAGAAAATCCAAATGATATTTTGCTTTTCTATAACTGGACAAAGATACAATCATTACTGCTATGAATACTTCTCAATGCTTTAAAAGTAGTCTGCCACCTTTGAATAATTTCAGTGTCACGTCAGTCAAGGTCAGCAAAGGTGCATGAGCATGGCCGTCATGATTCTCAGGACTCAGCCTATACTGGTGATGATTATTTGATCTCTTTTTTTCCCCAAAACCATACTTGCAGTGGGGCTACGAGAACATTCCATTGCTGTCTCACCTCTGAGCTGTCCCTCTGACCCACAGTCATGCATATTAGGAAAAGGGTGTTCAGTATCCTAATAGCACAAAAAGATTTAACAATCTCTTTCCTCCTGCTTCTTCACCATTAACCTAATTTCAGTATTCAATGAAAGTGACCACAACAGTTCATGAATGTGCTTAGCAAATTAATTTTAAAATCTAAAGGAAGCCTTGATGCTGTTAGCATTATTTAGCATTTATCAACAGTCGCACAGGTTTGACAGCAATACTAAATTGTTAAGAGCCATTATAAACTCAAGCAAGACATGTTAGTTCAAGTGTGGGGTACTGAGAGATGTAGCTAGAACAAATATAGTAAGTGGTAAGTAACAAAAGATGTTATTAATGTGTCTAGATCTGACACAGGAATGTAGAAGAAGAGCTAAAGCACTGAGGTAGGGTCAAGGCCACCATGCTTTCACAAGAATCTGGGAAAAGCAGTGTGTTCAAAAGATTCCCCAACAAAAATCTTTCTGATTTTGTTCCCTCATCACATTTTCCCCTTGCTACCTACCTGTGACTCTCATTTGCCTGAATGGTATTACAGTATCTAACATGTTAAGGTGCTGCCTTCGGGTTTTATTAATGTTTTCCAATCATTTTCTAGTTTCCTGATGCATTAGCCTGTCAAAAACACCTTTTAACAGATAGTATAATAACTGAGCATTGAACATCTGTTCAAATTTGTTGTGGATAAATACTGAATTGGATAGTCACAAATACATAGTATAATATTGCTAGTAGATATTTTTCTGCAGTAAATAACTGCTACCTGGAAAATTAATTTACTTTTTTTATTATTAAAAACTGACAGAGAATAATATAAAAGGTATGGACTCATCACTTCTGCATGAAGAAATGAAATAAGTTTTTTGGGTTTGCTTATTTTCTTTCATTTGCAATTTTTGAGTGAGATTTTGTGGGATCTCCATCTTATACCAATATTTTTTGAGCTAATATTTTGACATTTTTTCCGCCTTGCACAGATATGGGATTTGTGTATAAATTCATCCCATTCTTTACAGAATTAGTCTTTTTTAGATATACAAACTAAATCATTTCATATATCATGAGTTTTGTTCTGATGTGTATACATCTGAAGTCTTGCTTTCTACAGATTGATTAACTCAGCTTTTGCAACGTCTCGTAATCTAGAAATTGCACATTCTACATTTGGAAATGGCTTATATCTGTAAAACAGAAAGTCCTTCATCCTGAATAGCAGCTTCAGATTAATATTAGACATTGTGAAATCTCTTTTAAAATACATGTTAAATGGTAAAGCTGAGAACATTTATATATAACAATTTATATAGGGTTGCTAATCTAAATACAAATGCTGTGCTTCAAAGCTCAGATCAGCTATAAAAATGTTCTCTCTAAAGAATTTGAAAATTAAAATGTCTGCATGTAGAAACACATTTTAATTTAAAATGCTTAAATATAAGTAGCAATCATCTTATTTTTCTGTGTGATACAATTATGGAATAACAAGGAGGAACATTTTTGAAGTATATTTAACAAGTAGCTTGTTTCAGCCTGGATATTAGCTTGATTTACCATCTGCAGAATTACCAATAACATGATGCATTTATTACCCGTAAAAGCTATTAGCAGGTCATTTTGTTCAGTTCATCATATGTGTCTTGAGACACAATCTGGCGTCTAACAGATTTTCATACATTGATGTCACAGAGAATCAGACTGTTCTTTAATTGATTGTTTCTTGCTAGACTACTTTGATTAAAACAGGTTGTGCTATTTGCTTTTAGTTCTACATTTCTCTATTTTAAATGCATGCCCAGGAAAGGCAGAAATTATTCTCATTTCCCTGGATTTCTCTAATTCAATGTGTATGTGATAATCCTTGTAATCAAGCTGTTTAAAAACTGTTCCAGTTATTCTAAACCTATTACTCCCTTCCCAATTAATACAATCTACACAATGTTTTAAAAGCTATTCATCTTTCCAGGCCAAGTTGTTAGAGGACTGTTAGATCTTAAGCCTTGGAGAAATGAGTGCATACAGAGGAATGGCATCTGAAGAAAGTGTTTTTTCCTTTAATTTACTGAGAGGAGGATCATAAGCTGGGCTCTAGCAGTAGGAAAAGAGGTAACTGCTCTATATAACAGGAAACAGAAGAATATCTGTGGAAGTTTTGCTTGGTGCTTCATTTGAAAGTATAGTCTCATCTATGCTCTGTGGGAAATAGAATACCATTTATGTAGTTTATATATTTGTTTCCTCAAAAATCAGCAATTTGAAATAAGATGGGAGGTGTCAAGAACAGAAAAATTAAAAAAAAAAAAAAGGAAATAAAATAGTGCTAATTTTAGGTTTAGTAAGCACAGAATTTTACCCAAAATATGACGGTTAACAGAAATCAAGATACTCTTACAACTGTGGTAGCGGCATTTTTGTTTCTTTCTGATTTTCAACTGATGCTAAGACTCTCAGCTGACTAAAATTGGTATAATTACCTAGCAATTAGGAAACTTACATCATTTTACATTGACCAGGTATTTTTCAATTATTAAGCTGTATTATCTATTCATGCTAATTATATATATATATATATATATATATATATATATATATATAAACATTCACTCCATGCAAAACCAGAATTCATAGCCAAGGTAAGGCTGAAGTGGTACATAAAACTTCTGTATTGTCCTTTTGCCCTAAGATGCATGTCCTTGCATGACTCTCTTTTCATGCTGCACCACTTCTGTTTTTGATAATTATTTTGCACATTGGTATCCAATTTGAATTGCCTACAAATATAGATGATGCATCTACCTGTAGTAGGGTGGATTGTCTGGAAAACTAAGCTCCTGAACACAGTGATTTTTCATCCCTCCTTAAGCAGCTTATAGGTTCTTTTGAATATGAGAAATATAGAAAAATATATGGAAATTAAACAATGAATTCTTGGACATCTTTTGTATTGCCAAAATTATTGACTGTAATGTGAAGTAGGATTTTTTATGTTCTTTATTACATACTACAAGTAATAATCTGACTCCAGAGACAGACACTGCACTATTTATGGCTATGTGATAGAAAATACCTAAGAAAAGAACTGAAAGAATTCTTTTTTCATGGGGAGAGGGAGAGGAACTGAGGCACAGGCAAAACTTTCATCCTGATGAGCTCACTGTTCCCCATCAGGGATACAAGGTCAATGATCTCTTTCCCTAAAGCTTCAGCTCCTAAGTAAAGTTATAAGAATACTGGGAGAACTCGCTATGTCCTGTTTACCATTACTGTATGAACACAGAAGTGCTGCAAAAGCCGAGTGTTACGGGTGCTGCCTGCACTAGCCAATCCTTTTGCATTTTCAGATTTACTGCATACATATGTAAGCAGAAGACATCATGGTTGATACTAGTTTAGAAGTATCTTAGACTCTAGTTAAAGAAAATGGGATTTAGCCAAATGTGATGGGAAAAAAAGTCAACTCAGAAAACATAGATATCTATCAAGACCCCTAAATCATCCTACTTTCTCTTCCCAGAGTGTCACTAGACACCTGTACCTGTACCACCAAGTTAGCATCTTAGCTGGCTTTCAAATGAAAGGTAGGTGCATGCTGTGGTTTAACATACCTGTCCTGGCAATAATACCAGAGTCTAGGGTTCACCTTTTTCAGGGGTCCTTGACTCCCATCGGACATATGATGGAAACATTCAGAAGACACCCTTAAAACTTACAGATGTTGCCAGAGCTGCACACAGATCTTACCAATGGTTAGTTCCTTGTAAACAGGGAAAAAGAAACAGGGAAAAAGAAACTCTTCCCAGTATATACTATTCCATAACAACCTTTTAGAGGCTACTTGACTAAAAACTCATAACTCACATGTTCCATGCAGGCACATAACATAGGGCTTGGAGTACACAATTGGAATGAGCCAGCGAGACTGGGCACACAGTGATTTGCACTAACAGGATAGGGGGAACAAACAAACAGAGAAAAAAAGTGAGAGTGACAAATGGCATAAGACACTTTAGAGAAGGAGAAGAGGAAGACACTATCAATTGCAGGATAAAAGTGACAAATAAAAAATGCAAAAATGTCAGGGGGATGTATGAATAGGATCCAATGTGAAACGACTGTATACAGAAGGAGGTGAGTGAAGTAGACAAGCAGTCAGCACTGAACAGAGAAAATGCAGTCAAAACTGTCATTGCTTTTCCAAATGTTGATGATATGTGGGTTGACAAATTCCTAGATACTTTCTTTCCAGAAATCCTCACAGAGTAATTACCCAAAAGGGAGTGCCAGAGTTACAATCTGAAAGGTGGGCCTCTTGGACTAAATATTCCTGTAAAGGCCAAAGCTTTTTACATCAATGAGCTTTGAATTCTGCAAATATCTACATCTTCTGTCATGTATGAGAGTAAAGCTCACATAACCTAGAACTAACCTAGAACTACACCTGTGCAAGAGATGGTGTATATAGTCCATGTGATGACCTATTTACTGGAACACATTTTATTTCTGTTTAAGATGCATTAAAAGGTGACACAACGTTCTTTCACTCCTCTTTCTTCCCACCGCCCCCATTCTTTTTCTGCTTTTCTTGCATCTGGTTTTTAATGTCATTTTTCTTCCTGTGAATAGTTCTGAGTAAGAGTGGCAATGGCAATCCTTTACACTGCACAGCAAGGGAAAAAGAAATCAAATTATTATCCATGCATACAAACACAGTTTTGTTCTTTATTTTAGCTACAAGTCCATTTAAACCTCCAAAAGGGAAAATCACTACTCTTTTATTCTCCAACTGTAAAAAAATAGGACAGCTAAATAAGTGAATACTGATATTTGTAGGGTGTCTCTAAGCCTTTCAAAAGACCAAAACTATTTTACAGTCTGTAGAGCATTAGAAAATAATTTCACTAATTAATGACATGCAACCATCTCTGGTAAAGACCTTGTCAGTCATTCCTAGTGGACATATGCCATGTCATTTTTTTTTTTGTGGGTGATGGTCTGGTATATGATAAGCAAAGAATCTTCCTGAAACTACAGAGAAAACACAGATAGACAGATCGAATGTACAAGAGTACGGAAAATAACAAGGACACAGAAACGCAATGCCACATCTCTTGCAAAAAATGCTATGAGCCTTCAGCAACCACAAACTGCAGGACCACGCTCTTGATTCTGAGTTAAAACGTGAATCCTTGGAACAGACTTACTGAGGTTTTAACTCGGTACATACTCAGAGGAAAGAGTGCCACCTACTGAGAGCAGACGTTGAAACACGGTTTATTCTTCCTGACTTAACACATACTCCCTCTCGACGAACGGGTAAAAAGCAGTGAGTAATTTTTAGTATTCCAGACTAGATGCATTTATCTGTTTGGAGAATTTCAAAATCAAAATAAAAATTAAAAAAAAAAAAATAATCCCACACCGAGTACAAATTCAGATTCAAAGACCGCAACAACCCAACATGATTTTGGAGAACTGGGTTAATGACAGTGACAACATCATTTCTGTGGGGTTTAATCTCCTGGCCAGCAGTAAGACATAAGCCGAGATGCAGTGGATGAGTTAGCTGTAGCATCAAAACTGAGAAAGAAGGAAGGAATTACCAATGTCTGACATTTTTGAGAAAAGTAGACTAAAACAACTGGCTCATCTAGCAAAATATGTATTTCATCCATTTCTGAAAATAGAGTGCAAGCAGTGGTTTTTCTATCCAAGAGTATGAATATGTCACCAGTGAGCTTGTCTTCCCAGCTGTAGTCCCTGTTCACTTTCCTGTTTTACATATCATTGCAACACCATTGGCAAAACTGACATATGAGCATGATGTTTTATATGGGATTAAGCTGCACAGAAATAACAGTGTAGAGTAGATGGCCCATACTACCAATTGCTGGCAGCGTGCTTGACTGCATTCAGCAGTATTATCTGGTTCATGAATACAGATCAACCTCTTCTGCTACTTTAAAAATATTATGTTGTTGCAAGAAAAAGAAATATTGTTTTAGACATACAAAATATTTATGGGACAATCCAGCATCAGTGCAAGGAGTAGAATAGGGTAGAAAGGAAAAGCACAGGAGAGAGAACAATTTTGGAAGAAGAATGTGCCAGTGATAAGAGGCATAGTGCTGCTTACTTCTGCAAAGCTGCAGCCTTTCTGTGCCCTGCACGCTTGCCGGCAGCGGGTCAAGGGGCAGAGCCTTCACATGCTAACATAAGGAAAATCAATTTCAGTCCTCAGCGGACTCAACTACTGGAACAAAAGGCAACCCAAGCAATTGCTCTATGGCACTTCACATACTTCTGGCATGATGCAGGCAGCCCACCACTCCCAAGCCCTGCACCAGCTCTAGAGCAGCCCGAGAAAAATATATACTTCTGTGAAGTCTCTGGTTTCACAGATACACAACTTTGGGTTTGAAGCTGTTTGTGAAAAAGTAGAACCAGCTCTCTGGATCTAAACTGATACTTTGGCCAACCATAGTTCTCTATTTAAGACAGCCATCAAAACACACAGAGTAAACTAAGGTGTGATGACTAGTTTGCACTAAGTAAAGCTAACAGAAAACAAGTGTAAAGCCTAGAATTTATATTTTCATCAAAAATGTGAGAAACAAAACCAAGCTTATTGTTTATTTAACATTTAAGTACATGTTACCCAAGACCAATCTTTCTGTGCCTCTGTCTTGTGGAGGGAAAATTCTTGTCAGCCCTCCTGAAAGCCACAAAACTGCAAAGGATTACCTCTCTTAAATTATTACTTCTTAAGCTCTAGAAATCAATGGGCCCAAGATAAAAGCAGAATTAAAAGGTGAAAAAAGTGGAGCAGGGAGAAGAAGGATAATTCTTCTCCTGGAGAATTTACAAGCAGATATCTCTTTGATATTCTAGCTTTCCTAAAACAATTTTAACTTACCTTGAACTCTAAGATAATTTGTGTATGGGTTGTTATGACTGTTACAGAAGATGATCTTGGACCTTGTCCAATGTTAGAGAAACTAGCCATGGATAATTCACCCAATATTATGCACCAACAAAGTTCAACATCCAGTCATGAAACCAAGAAGACCAACTAATTAGGCAGACTTTCTCTTTGGTACCAAAGAATTGCACATCATATTCCTGTCTACTTACGCTGTGCTCCTTGCCAGGAAAGGTAGCGCCATGCCCAGTGCTCCTCACTGGAGCAGCAGCCTTGTGGCTGCAGTGTAAGGATGCTCGCCTGTATGCCTGAAGGGTGCAGGAAGCTGGCTCAGCTGGCTGCTCCACACTGCACCAGTGACACTTGCTGTGGTCCAGCTGAAAAACTGACCCATCCTTCTTCTTAATATGCGATGTGATATTTGCATGGAATATGGTAAGGCTATGTTTGTGTACATAAAGAAGCTAGATAAGAACTGCTAATGATAACTTAGGAAGACTGAATTATTTTGGAGGAGTGAAACAATAATGCAAGCTGCTTGTTTACTGTCATAATTAAGAAACATATTTGAACACCCAGCTAAAACCATGAACTGCTAAAGGCCTATAGATAATCTAGAGAAGAAAATGACAGACTTCTTTTTACATTGCCAGCTTCAGCAGAAGAATGTTGAATCTCTGAAAATTTCAAGCTATCTGCTTTAAAATCCCAGAGATCTGTATTTACTTTTCTTTATGCACTGTAGTCTACTGTCTCCAACAGGACCTGCCAGACACTGTTCACTAGTTCACTAACAAGGCCCTCCATGGGGTAGGAAAGTCCATGGTGAATCTCATCAAATCAGGGTGACAGACTAATCACACTGGGAACACCGTGTATGAGAGTGCAGAAGTGGGGGAATATCCCCTGCATGTGTTTTGCCTCCGTTACAGCAGTTTAAAGGAAATGCTGTGTCAGTGTTTTTGATGCATCCAGGGACTGAATGTAAACAACATGGTACAACTCTAGAAACTGCCATCATAAAATATTTTAAGAGGCAGAGTAGAATAAAATAAAATAAAAATGTCTTTTTATGTGATATCTCAGAGTAATTCAGGATTTATGGTACCTTAACCTTTAGAATCCAAAATATTAAGCTATGTTTCTTAGAGATAATAACTCGGTTGTCCCTCACTTATGTGTCTTAGATAAAAGCCTACTGCCACAGAATCCATGAATGCTCAAATACCCTTGCGGGCCTTTAGTAGTAAATCTTATGGAATAGCTTATGGCCAATGTAATGGCCCACAGTAGCCTGCGAATATCATGAATTCTAATAATACTTACATCAGTAGAAACATGAAGTAATGTCTCCATTGTAATTAAATGATGTATTTAGAGCACTGCGCTAAATGGTCCCCTAGTGTGTTGGTGATATATTCTAATAGTCTTCTCTTTACAGCCCCCACACGGTAATATTCATGCTTTATTCTGGAGGGCTTTGCTTCTTACTGAACATTTGAATTGCAACATTAAGTGGTAAAGTGGATTACAGCAGACCTCCATGAATATGGATTCAGATCAAGAATCTAAGTGCTTAAAAAAAAAAATAAAATGTTACTATTTAAACAGGATGATTACCAAAACATTTTGATATGGAGGGGTGTCATGAGTTCATTTTTTTTTTTTTACACACATCCTGGACTTAGCTCAAATATGCTGCAATTAAATGCTGAACAGGGGGAGACATCTGAGTTTCATTCACCTAAATAATTTGCACTGCAGTTATGGAATTTAATCTTGGTTGAGACGTAAATTCATTTTAATAATTATGTTACTACTGTATTTTAAATGTAATTCTGAAAAGATTCAGACTACAGTACATTGTCAGCTCATAAGACTGCTGCTGATCGTAAATGTTTCATATTTATAAAAGGAGTATCTGCTGCTTCAGAGAGAAAATAATCTCTTTTCTGATGATTAGGTGGCAACAAAAATGTTCATTTATGTATTCCTACTTTTCATTTTCCCAGTAAATCAGCCAATAATATAACAGCTGGAGGTACTGAGGGCCTGAGGCAAAGCTAAGGGCACTTCAATATATCCAGGCATGGCCAGAAAATGTGGAATATTAGGAAGCATATTACAGTACATGTAAAACTATGGCTGATGTCTCATTATGAAGCAATGTTTTATATTATTTTTAAAGAAAAGCTGATTTTAGCATTTGAAAAAAAACACTGAATAAAACCATCTCTATCAATAAGAAGTTTTATTAAAAGGTTCCATTGATTCATTGTATCTCAGGTTTTCCAATGACTGTTTGTGTAACATTGTTTCCTTGCGGCACTCATACTAAACAAGCAACATTTACAGAAGACTGCTCAAAATAAATTCTCTAGGAATTCATGCATATGACATGCAGATTTTCATATGATTAAACTAGTTACCCATGCATCGTATTGCTTGTCTTTATGTAAGTCTGCAAACATTTTTGTTATGTAGTGCTTTCTGGAATAACCTATATTCATGTAAGAAAACTCCAGAGTCTTGTTTTGTTTTGGGTTGGGGTTTTTTTGTTGGTCTATTTCAAAGCTAGTAACTAAATCAGCAGTGTAGTTTTTGTGTCCCCTCAAATTTTAGAAATTAATGAGCTCTCTGCAGTTCGAGACCTATAGGAGATCATGTATTTTAACTTAGCACGGAGAAGAGTCATTCAGTTGAAGACATGCCTAGGTTGCCTGGCCATTTGCACAAACTATTTGGCTAGAGCATTCTTTGAATGGTATATTCATGGGCACCTTCACTTCAGATTTTGGAAAGACCAGTTTGACCTTAAACTTCCAGAAACAGATAATCCAAATCTAGGATTAGCCACTGTAGGGCAAGCTGCTGAATGAAGCAACTGTTGTACGTCAAAAATACTTTAACCTTTAGAAAATAATAGCTTGAGTTTCCAAAGGGCATATGTTCAGAAGAGCTGTAATCCTTCCTGCTCTAGCACTAAATTTTGCCTATTTGCAGAAGCAATCATTTTTCAGGTTTAAAAGTATTCTGTGCATATTTCTGTAATTTTCAGGTGCCTATGCTCTGCACTTTCTGCGTAACATAGAGGTGCCAAGATGAGGTGTTCTGACAGTGCTCCTGGATGACTCCTGAGTTGCTGACAGCAGAAGGTTTTTCTTTAAAATAAGTAGATCTTGTGAACACTTTTGTTTTGTTTTTTTTTTTCCTTGTGAACCAGAAAATTTTTCAGGCATAAAAGGTCTGGATATAATATAAAACTTATATTGTTAATGCATGTTATTGTGAACATCTTTAACAACTGCACTTACTCTTTCAGTTTAAGATCTTGGACAGTGGACTGCTAGAGCCCACACAAAGGCAGAGAAGAAGTAAATTTAATGCAAAGGCAGACAAAGTAGATGGTGTGTCTTGCTCTGAGGAGTCTGCCTAAAGACACAGTTTGAGAGAATATCTGGGGTTTGACTTACCAGAGCTGCAGGTACTTCAAGTCCATCACTAGGGGAGTCCCTGGTCACAGGCGGGAGATTCAGGAAAGAAAGTATTGATTCTGGACATATTTAATTTTATTAGAGTACTCCTGAGAAGGCAGACTAGAGAAAGATCACTTTGATCAAGGCAGATAATTGTCTTTTTGGGTATTACCCCAAGGAAGGTGATTCAGTCTGGTTACAAAGTAAACAGTGAGTAGCTGAAATACTTTGGCTCAAGAGACTCTATGTAAAGAAACTAAAGCCAATTCCTTAGGATGAATTGGAGGCCATGGTCTGGGTAACAAGCTCACAGAAATGGTCCAAATGTCACATTAAAAATCAAAAACTTTTCAAGCTCCACAGTCAAGATTCCTGGCAGAGGATGAATCCGACCTTCAACCAGACTACATTGGTGCAGGACCCCCAGTTTTCTCTGATTCTTGAGTATTTAGAAAACCGCAATGGTATTTCTAGGGTAATTGTAATTAGGTACTGCCAAAAGGAAGCTCATCTCTCTAGGAGATAAGGTATTTCATGGGGTTAGACCAAGGCAGTGAAATTACGTGTTAAATATATTTTAAAATACCTCATGCTTTCCCATACTACCTTCAAAATAAAAAATATGCATACACCATCAAATTAATGGAATAATAAAACATCAATAGATGAAACTAAAATATGACAAAGGTAAACATAAAAATCATCACATTCTATTAACTGTCAATTCTGTTTTGAATGAGAGATGAGGAAAGGAGTAGTGCCACTATTACTCTTTACCACAGTAAATAAAGAGCAAACGATCACCTTGGGTTTATTAAAACACAAAGACCCCTAATACTCATTAAGTACTTTCTAAGACCTATCTGATCTGCAAACCACAAGTGCTGTTTAGATCTTAGCAACAGAGAATGAAAGGAATGAATTATTGCTTCTTGGTTTTGCTAATAGGTTAGCACACCAAAAAGTTACTTCCTTGATCTTCATGTAATATTTAAAGGCATTCTTTAAAAGCATTTTTCTATATCATATTCCCATATTTGCACAGTTCAGATAGCTCAATTTCCAACACTTCTGAGAAAAATAAAAAGTATTACAAGGTAGAAGACTGTGTACAAGTGTAAAAACAGGAAAAAAAGGAGCAAACCAGTCTTGAAGGAATAGCAAGTTCAATTACCAGCTGAACTGACATCTTGCAAAGAAGAAACACTGTGATAAAATAGCTAGAAAATTCCCAGCTAAAGCCATAAAAAGTCTCTTTAATTTCCACTGCTGCTTTGAGAAATTTTATAATGTCTTAATCTTTTAGGCATAATATGCAAGACACAGCTGTGTCTTGAAACTTAGGAATCAATCCTCAAGTCTGGGCACTACAACTGTTATACCCAAAATGCATACTTCCTCTTCAGAAAACTTCCAAGATGTTTTACTGAAACAATTACTAATGCATTCTGGCTGGTATTTAAATTTACTGACTTATTATACTAATAATACTATTCTCACCATTGTTACCAGCACCGCTGATTCTGATGCATGTGGGGGATGCAAGAGAAGCAACATATGAGACCACAGTACTATTTGTTCCTCACTTTTATGCAATGATAGTGCTATCACAAAGCAGAAGTACTCTTGAATTACAAAAGCTTAACGTACTCAATAAACCCAAAGACAACAACTGGAAGGAGGAACGGTTTAGCAATCTGAGATGGAAAACCAGCAAAGCCCACTGAGATCTCTGTACTGAAGGGCAGGGGCGGATGAGCAGCGTTGAGGCCAAAGGTCATGGGGGGGATTCTGAAGCCCACCCCATGGAAGAGCTGCAGTTCTACAACACCAATTCAAAATCTGATAAATGCATTGTTTTAAAATCATTTTCAAGATGGAAAGTTCTGTCTGCTAAATTGAAAAAAAAATTGCACTATTTTTGGTCAGATTTCCTAGTTTAAAAATTATTATATTGTCTTCGTATTTTGACAGATGACAAGTATGGGTTCCAAATGGCTATTAATACATAAGTCATCTAATTATAGATAGTAAGAATATTGGTAAGGCACATATTTGTATGTTGCACTTTAGAAAAGTACATAGTAAGTGGCTTGACATTTATTGAAATGTCTGTTTAGCTTTATGAACCCTGTAGATATTAATATATAAGAAGTTAAAGAAGTCATATTTAAATTATACTACGATTTGTCAAAACCACATTACCATTAGTTAGTTATTATTTTGTAATTAGCTTTATTCATCACAATATTTCACAGAGGTAGCCAATGATCAGCAAGGCCATTTATATATAAATGCAAGCAGTAGTGAGGTTTTGTACATCTAAGAACACTCACTATGAGCTAATGGCATAGGAAAAATTGATCTCCAGTACCCTGATTCCCATTTCTTATGTCCTGTCTACAATTGTCTCTATCTTGGCTCTGCATAATTGCATCTCAGGAAAGATCTTGCTGTATGCATTTGTCTAAGCTAAATTTTAACTTACTATTTTCCTCCTAATTCAAGAAAATCTCCAAAGACAAAAACATTAACAGAAAAAAAAAAAGGCAAGAAGGAAGCACTTCTAGGTGCTGCAGCTTCTGGCCATGGTCACTGCTGCCTCTGAAAACATCTCTGGAGATTCATAAAAGACCAAAATTGGTACAATGGTTTAGAAAAAGACAAAAGCACTCTCTGGCATTGCTTGAAGATGACAGAATCCAAGGAATGGCTTTTTTGCATTTTTTGTTAAAACCTAGGCTCAGCTGATGCTCAGATCCAACATTGAACATGCATTGTAAACACTCAGGATGATCATTGTCATGAAGCCAGGAAGATTTCTCCACCCCGACAACCAACTTCCTACACGTTCCTCTTTATCATTTCCCCATTTTTAGCCTCCCTCAGGTACAATCATTTTGAGCCTAGGACACAGCAAAATTAAGTAAATGACCAAGATATGGAGGGAGAAGACTAATGTATTAACTACAAAATGCTTATCACTTCTTAATGGTATGAAGAAGGCAGTTACAGTTTTTCCTGGAGCTTGGGGCAGCCCAACTGAGTAGAGGCCCTCTTCAAAGTAAACTATAACTACACCATCCAGCTTTTTGTTTCTGAACATTATGTAGCATTATTTTTGTACATATCTCCCCTGCACAATGAAAAGGAGAGGATTTCACTTCTGTTTTTACACGTATTCCTGGGTTTCATACCTGCCTTTTTAGGCAGAAGAACAGCAGTAAAGAGTCAAATTCTTAAAAGTAATGGGAAAGGATACAAAAGGTTGTTTCCTTATCTTAATTTCCCCTGTTCTCCTGAAACCTCAAAAACTATTCTGTATTTAATTTGCAAGGTCTCTGTACATATTGATAGTAATTAACCAATTAGTAGAGCTGCATCATTTGGAAAACAAACAAATAAAGACTGGAAGATAAAACAAACTCCAAAACTTATCCTTATTCATTAAAAATTCTTAATAATCATGGCCTGATTTCTTCCAAGCAATCACATTTGGCAATCCAAGGAGTCATTTGCTACACTAAAAATTATTTCTATTTTCATTATTGCTTTTTGGAGCTTAATGCAAAGACATTTCATAATACAAAATGTTAAACACCTTTTAAAATATTCTAAAATGATGGAGAGCAATATCCAGTGAACCAGGAAAAACTTTCAAATGCAATATAAAACAAAAAATAAAGGCTCAGTGTTATACTTATCAGCTAAGTGGCATATCAAAATAAAGCTATGGTGTAAGTTCCCTAGGGGAACTAAAAGCACATGTCATCCATAGGTTTATTTTGATAAAGCTGCACATATTCTTCTATTTTATTTTTTTTTAATTAAATGTTATCTGGGAAAAGCTACCGGGGAATACAATTTATTAGGCTTATGTGATATTCTGTTTTTCATATCTAAATTAATATAAAGGCCCTGACCAAGTTTGCAAGTAGAAAAAGAAAATAAAAGGTTGTTACCACATCATGTAAGCTTTTGGACTTTTATTTACATGAAAAACAATGCCATTAAGTCTGTCATTTTTTTCTTTGAAATGTCCCAGGCTGGAATACTGGTGGTGTGAAGAGTTAATGCTGCAATGCATTGGCGGAATGTGATAGGCATAACTGTAGTATCTGATTGTACTCTGTGCGGTGGCTCTAACCAGTTGTATTAAATTGTCTCTTTGATAAGCACCACAGTCACATAGATCATGCATGTTATGCGTGTATAGATTCTTCCATACATGTGTCTTATAGGTCACATTGTAATTTATCAGATGTAATATCTCCAGACTCATAATTTCTTTACAAATGTTTACAATGCTAGAAATAGGTTGACCCAGTTCAGGAACACGTGGGCGTAGGGGATACCCACAGTATTACTAGTGTGCATTTTGCTACATGACGATGACTGGTCTAGTAATTCAGATTTGATTACAACTCTATGCTGCCTGTATATTTATCCCATGGTTCCCTCGTGCATCTGTTATTTAAGTATTTTTTTACTGTTAGCTTCAGAGATATTTATGCTGGTGAGCATCTTCTCCATTAAAGACCACACAGAGGAAAAAAAAAATAATGTAGCAAGAAATACTGGCACATTAGATAGGGCAACAAGGGACTGAAGCACATTTCATTGAGAGTAAAGTGTTGAACATTGTATAAAATATAAAAATAGAATGATTTAGTAAGTCTGACTTTCTCATATTGTGTATTTCAACAAACAGTTTGTATATATACTCCATTAGAATGTAAGAGACTAACACTGAATTGAAGTCTCTCAGCCAACTCATTTTTTTCAATTATGGCAATTATTTCATGGCAAATAACTACAGAATTAAAGCATGAACTGATAACTATATATATATATAAATATAGTGAAATCTAAATGAGGCCAGCTTTACAATGACATGTTATAATAAAATATTATGTATATTTGGATGAGTACTGAGTAAGAGTCAAGGTATCAAGTACAGAGATCTTTGTCTTTGCAGTAGAAAGTTCAGCAATGCATCTAAATACAATCACTGCAAGGCTTCATATACACTTTTAAAATTATTTTTGTTTTCATTTTTAATTATCTATTTTGTAGCTAATTTAACAAAGTAGTTAAAATTTAGGGTACAAAACTCAGCATTGCTTAGTGTGGGATGAGGGGGCAGTTAAAGGTCATTTCATTAGAGGTGAAAGACAGAAAAAAACTGCAGAAAAAGTATGTTGAAAATCTTTTTTCTGCCGTTTCAATTTCAATCTGACAGGGACTTGGCAGCTAACAGCAAAATCTGGGAAAGCCATGAACAAGGTTCAAAGCCGCTTTTTAAACGATAGCAAGCAGAAAAAAGAAACGTGGAAAATAGACTTTTACTCTTCCCTCCCCCCTCTCTGTCCTAGATTAGGACAAACACACCAGGGAAGGTTTTGAAGACTGAGCAGTTCTGCACATATGATTTGATCAATACTTTAAAAAGTATTGTTTTCCTGAAAAAAAAAACAAATGACACTATTACATTTAACCAAACATTGTTTACCTACCCAACAGTGAGAAAATGGGGATGTCTTTAAGTGCTTTTGAACATATAGATGCTTACATACACAGAGACATGTCACAGAATAAATGTGTGCAGATTAAGCTGGTCACCAGCAAAACTATGAATCAACACATTCCACGGCTGAAAATAAACAAGCAAATAACAGAAAAGGAAATGTGTCATAAGCCCTACTTTAAACTGACTACTTCATTTTAATTTGTTAATGGTTCATAATATACTGGAAATGCACTGTAACACATTAATATTTCATTAAATAATTTTCTTGTAGTAGCACAAAACCTCTCAATAGCAGCTTCTTTAACTTGAAGCAGGGGAAAGCTGCTGACACATCAGCAAGTCTCTAGCATTTTCTTGGAAGTATTTCATCCTCTACCTCTAGAAAAAAAACATTTTTAACCTTATGCATTCACACAGTTCTGTTTCTCTTTGGTTTGTCTGCATAGCTACTATCTCAGTCAGATGTATTTGTTTCTCCTTAGAGACTTATTCATATAACAAAGATTACAGCAGCTCCTCAGCTTTAGCATAGCTCTTCAAGTTCTATGGCCCTGTCCAGACAGAGCAGATAAATAGAGGAGGCCAAACTGCAGGGTCAGTTAAGTGGGTGATGGAGAGGGATAGTGGTTTGATGGGGGTAAGTACTCAATTGCAGACATGTTAGACATTGATCATTAATTAAGTTACAAATGTGTTCAATAACTCAGCTATTCCTGAGTTTATTTTTTTATTGTAAAGGAGGATTAGGTCTTCCTATGATGAAAACGATTGAGATCACAACCATATGCTTTGCATATCTCATATTTCAGAAAATTCAGAGTCTGAACAAACAAGGAAGTTCATACAAAAGAAAGATCTAGCAGGACCAAATTGAAAATGGGGAGTATCACAAAATCAGTTGTACTCATCAAGGATAAAAAGGAGTATGGAATATACAACAGATGCATCTCCTATGAAACCATTTTGTGAGATGAACAAAAAATATGTGAGGACCGCATAATGTATTAAATACCTTCACAAACAGCTAAACGACTGCTTACAAAACTTGAATACAAGGACTATCCTGGGGGTATTTTGGACAAATCAAACATTTGGCCCCAGTTTTGGGATTATTTACAGTGAAGAATAGATTGTTTGCTGTAGTCATCAACAATTAAAATCCTTTTGTTGTCTATTAATGGTAACTACACAAAAATAACAACTCATTATTTGCTTATTAACTCTTCTGCTAATTTTTCATTTTACAACTAAACCTCTTAAACCCTTTTACTACTAAACCTCTTACCAAAGACATGAAAAACAGAACTTCAGCTACAAACATGAATAATACTAGGTTTTTTTTTCCTGTTTCTTTACAGAATGGCTGTACCATAAAACCACTGACGTATGCCTACTACAGATTCCTGTAATATCACTGATTTAATAAGAAGGATCTGCATTATTTGCTGAAAGGAGTTCTGCAAAAATGATCTATTTTGTAATGGATAATCCCAAAACATTGAAGAAGTGTGAATTAGTTTTCCAGATGGCTCTTGGTTAGCATATCCCCTTTGAAACTACTTCCTACCAGGCAAAGGCAAAACCAGGCAACTTGAAATTCCTCAAGGAGTCAGTCCAAAACCTTATGACCAGGATCCATATGTACTAATGTCTTATTAAAAAGAAAAACCCTGCTTCAAAAGCTAGTATTTCTATTATTTACAATTTATAAGAGTATTTTGAAAAGCAGATTCTACAAGATACTGCTTGTCTTCAGACCATCTATCTGCCATTCATGGACTATTGCTGCTCAGAGGCAGTTAACTGGAGCTGCTGTGAAATGGATGAGGGAGCTGCTAGCAAGGTATTTTTAGGGAAAGTGTTCCATCTCCTGAACTCCACATTCACCAACAGCTCTTTGCATAACTTCACAGATCTATCTGACATTTGCTATGTCAGAAGATACCATTGATATCCTGTATAAGTTATGTCATTTCACCCAGTTATGCCTGCACAGTCCTCTATACAGGGGCAGACAAAAGAAAGTCATCCAGACCTTTGTAAGGCATCAAGAGAGGGAGGATCTAGCATTTCGCTTATGAGTTGGTTGCAGTGGTTAATCATCAGCAGCACTGAAAATGGATGCCTCATTTCTAATCTGAATTTATCTCTCTTCTTCTGAACACCAGCTCTTGAGATGTCTTCCTCTGTCAGACTGGTGAGTCCTTTGGCACTTGTTATCTCTCACTCTGTAAAGTGTCTATACACTTTTGGCACTGATTCTTCTATTGACAAGCTCAAAGCCTTGCAATATAAGACATTTTCTCCATCTCCCAAATAATTTCTGTGTCCCTTCCTTGAAACTTTTCCAATTTTCAACATCTTTTAAAAAAATTAACAGTAAAGGTAGATACAGCATTCTGACATAATAGTCTAATTTATAATATCCAAAGATTACATTAGCCCCCATTGCCATGGTATCTATTGAGAGCTCATATTTAATTGCTTGTCTACTATGACCTTTAAATACTTTCCACTCATCCTTTACCGAAATACAGATATTCATGCTGTGAGTATGAGTTTGTTTTCATATATATATATGACCATGTATTTGGTTCTAAGAAACCATATTTTGTTAGAATCCATTCAGGTGATAAAACTTCATTATGTACAGTTGTAACATTGACAACACTGTGATAGATACCTAGTATTATGATATTAATCTTATATTTACTTCTACCTCTATAATCTTAACTATCAGTGGAGTATGGTGGATGAATTCTCAAGCATTCTACCAAAAATATCCGGATTTTTGTTGAAATTGAGACCTGCTGTTGTAAGTGTTTAAATTTACATTATTATTCATACATTATGTTATTTTTCAATTACTTTAAAGTTATATAGGTACAATTAAAAATGAAATGTGTTTTCCATGAAACAGTTAATGATTCTTTTTTTCACAAGAATTTCATTGGTTAATCAAGAACCTGCAAATTTCACAGACAGAACAATCTGATAATCAGTCACAGTTTTATAACTAGCTCATTAAAGCAAGAATATTTTAAACAGAAAATAGTATCCTAATAGCAAAAAGATGTACATTCTCTTCATAGGTGCCAATATCTTGAGGTAAGTTCTAAGCTGCACCTCTAATATTTTACTAGCAGTTTGGCTATTATAATTTCTCTAGGAAAAATGAAATCCTTTATTTCACAAAGTGATCAAAAAATGAACATGCATTCACTGATTATAATCAATCCATTTAAGGAGAAGATGCCATAAAAGTATGAGTAAGATGGCAAAACAGATCTTCAGTTTCTGGCACTCACACATGGTCATAGGGGAGATTCAGTATTACTAAAATGTATCTTGGTCTCCCTGGTCACCCTTCCAATTTCTTTGATATCACCCACTTTGAACTACCAAAGTCAGAACTGAAAAGAAGTGAAGACAACCTAGTCTGCTTTTTTTTAGAAACAACCTTCACAAAAAGGTTGTTGCTTTGCACTTATCTTGGAAAAATCTTCAGCTATGCAGGAGAAGAACCTAATGCTGTTGAGAAAAGAACAGAGCGTAAATGTTGATGTAATTCTATTTGACTGTAATGGTAAATTAAGAGCAGATATGCGAAGAACTATTAAAAGTGCAGAGACACAGTGAATGGGTACTTTACACTCCTGAATTTGTGTGAAAGGCAGTGGCTCGGTCTGCACCAGCATCCTTGATGTTGACTGGTAGCAAGTTTGCAGGACATCATTCAAGGATGACAAAGAGCAAGTGTGACCTTGCAGCTGCAGTGGAATGGCTCCACTGAGAGAGAGAGTGTTGCTGTGCAATATCCTTCCAAGCACAGAAACCCATCTACTGTCATTAAGGATGCATGCATAGCTTAATAATCTGTCCTGCCCAGCTAAGAATATGATCCAGAATTTCTAAATTTGTAGGTTTTACAAAAAAGGTATATGAAAATACTCTTAAAGATGGTTGTTATAAAACTCACTAAAATGTTCCTAAATTTGTTGAGTAGGCTATGCAGAATAATCCTATACTGCAATAGTGTAGCATTTGGAATGAACCATATAATTTACTTTCACAAACTCACACTAAGAAACTCTTTACACTATATTAAGATGCTTCTCTCTTATCGTATATAACCACCAAATTGAGAACGGGAGCTAATGTAGCTGTCAACCATCAGCTATCTCTGTGCATCCCAGGATAAATGAATCCCCCAGGAGTAATTCTGCTGAAGTCACTAACAGATAAATTTGGGCTCTTAGTTCAACTGTAGTTCTCTGGGGCAGAGAACCCTTGGGTTTTTTATTTTATTCTGTCATATGTAATAACGATCGCAAGGGGACCCTGATCTCTGATTTTCTTATATCTGAATTCTAACACTGGTATGATCCATATACAATAATAATACATACACATGGTTATTTACAAGCATTTGACATCCAATAAAAAAATATATCTATATTACATATATATATGTATCATGTGTCCTTATCTGTACATAAGAGTGAAGGGTGCTTTATGCTTTTTAAATCCACATATTAAACTATTTCTTCCTGTTCCTATGTATTCTTTTAAATCCACTATTTGCTTTTTTTAAACTAAACAATAAGAGGTGGCTCTAGTTTGCTTCAGGATGGTTGTTTCAGCTTATGGTGCTTTACTGTATCTCTCAAGCCACACTAGTACTAGATATCTCCCTGTGGAAAGTAGCAATTACCTTCAATCTCTCTGATCTGAAGTAATCCCTGCTACATGCGCAGCTCATTGTGAGTGATGAGGGCCTACTGTTTGCTGAGTCTAAAACCAAATGATCTTTCACAAGCAAAATTTAAACTTGAAATAGGATTCTCTGGCTCTTGATTCTTACTCTATTTTTTTCCGTGTACTTTATATATTCCCAAATAAGGTTCAGGCTGGCTACAGATGGTGCTGGTGCGTAATGAGACGGGCTCAAAAGCTGCTTCAGTTCCCAGGGGAGTGTTCTGTAATGGAACTAACTATGTATTGTCCACCTTATATACTAGATTTGATTTTGGACTATTTGCCCAACAGTGTTTGTTTATTGCTTAGCACTGGAGGGCTTCCATTAACTGTGGGTTGATTGAACATAGACGATAGAGTTAGGAGGAATGGAGCATTTTTTTCTTCTGAATGCTGATGTAATCCCTTTTCTTTAGCTGACAGTTTAGCTCCTTCACCAATAGAAAGTTAGAAATAGTCTGGCGTCTGCATTATGCTGGCGAGAGACGGGTATTTTTGAGCCACTAAACAAGCTCTGTCTGATTTACTGAAAATAAATGCTTCCAAAGTTGCAAGAATACTAAAACTTCATCTGGAAAAGCACACACTCACAGATGAGATTGGAAATCACTGTCTTTCATATGCAGAGAGATTAATATGGAAGATCCCAAACATTTTGTTCACAGAGCAACATATGTGTGTAATTCTGAAACAAAACCTTCAATTTAGCAAATCAGCTACCAATATCCAGATGCAAACAGAAGTTTTAAGATTTTTTAACTAATGAAAGCATTCATAATTTTGATCAGGCAACTCATCAAGAAACTAAATTAAGAATAAAGAAATTGCTATCTTAACAATCATGATGAGATTATTTGTAATTACATCTAAACACTTAGGTCCAGGAGAAGCTTCTATTTTTACAGGTCCAGTTTGATACTGCTGAAAATAGCCATTATGGCTGTATTTTTTAATATCTAGTGTGTGTGTGTATATATACATATATGTAATATCCAGTGTGGATATAAATATGTGTGTGTACATACATAAACAGTGCTGTTTAACATGGATAGTTCACAAATTTAGGTCAGCTACAAAATTCCAAAATTCCATTAAAAATGTTATTATTCTGACTGTACCTGGGAAAGAAAATGAGAAACCAGGATCCTAACAGACTGTTTCCAAATACATGAAAAAAATATAATTTAATATATAAATATTCATCTGTTTAGCATACTGACAAAAAAGATAATTTTTTAAGATGTCGGACATAACAATAACTATAGAACTTGTTCTTATTAGCTTTTATTCTATGGAAGCTATTTAACCTCCTATTAAACCTATTGGCTTAATGTTATAAGAAAATAAGATGCAGTGGGAAGATAAATGGAGAAATTGCTTATCTATCTCCCATATACAACTTGTAGATATGATTTTATATAAATTCATTTGAACATAAACACATGCATGCACTAGATAGTACTTTAGTATTTATAGTGAAGTGTATAAGACTATATTCAGGGATCATACTGATAAGAGGGGAATAATGATATTTTTCTAGCCTTTACCTGAATCAAATCTACTCAAAGTATACTGGGGAGATGTACAAAATATGATCACAGATGCTGTCTGCATATTTTGAGCCCTCTCTCAGGGAGCTCACTGTGACCCATTGTGCTTTTGAACTTAGTTTCCTGGCAAGAGAGGGTCAGATGGTTTCTGCTTACCCAACTGAGCTTACCTCCTCCTTCACAGAGGTGGCATTTGTAGTGTTAGAGTGAGCTGTGAATCACAGAAGAAGATGGATCTTTTCAGAGTGCTGTACCTTCTTCTCTAACTTTGAGATATCTAATAAATCTCTACATTAGGAAAATTATCATTATTCAGTGTGCCCAGCCTCTACATGGGGATGACTATACATAGGAACAGTCGAGGAGCACAGACCTCAGCAATGGCACAAGCAGTAAGGTGTGCTTTTTGAGCTACAGGTAGAATACGTCTTAGAAGTATAGACCTGGCCTGGCCTGGCCTGTAGAATTAAAACCATTTTAGTTATGTTGACACAAACTATACTATAGGCATAGGCACATGTCAATTGGGCTTCTTTACCATCTTAGCTGTCCCAATGACATAAGCCAAGAAAAATGTTTGTCTCTGCAGGTATGATGACACAGCAAGTCAGCCAACCTCTGTGAAGTTTAGTATGCTGTTGGGAACAGTGCCCACAGAATGACAAGGAAGCAAGAGACAGGGAATAATGGCCCACAGCACCACCATGCACAGCTGGTTTTACAATGATGTTTCCAAGTATGAAAAAGGAAAGCTTGAAAACAAAGCAGAAGGCAGCCACCAACAAAGGTAAAGTCCATGCTTAAAAATGAAATGAAGAGGCCACTTGATTTCTTTGGGGGTTTTTGGTGGATTTGTTTTGTTTTGTTTTTTCTTTGTTTTCCCTTTTGCTCTGAAACAGTTATCTGTTCTTTTATGTTTTACATGACTGCACAGCACAGTGTATGGTCACTGAGAACTCTAATTTCTTTTTGTTTCCAGCAATAATACCTTTGGAGAATTCAGTCACAACTGGAAATTCAGAAAGCTAGTCCCAGGCTATTAAAAGGAGTCAGACTTAAAAGCATTTGCCATAAAGGCAAAGTCACACATTTCCTTTCTATGTGACATGGTAAGACATCAGTACATGAATACCAATGTTGCTTAATACTCATTCCCTTAGTGAATGATTTAGTACCACGTAAGTACCTCACTTTTTGAAAATTTTATTTGTGTGATGTTTTCAGTTTTTTCACAGCCTTAACAAGTACTGAAGCACTTCTTAAACCCAATTCCATTTTGCAGAGAGGACAACTGAGGCACACAAGAGTAGGTTCACAAGGAGAAATTTACATGCCTCCTTGCAACTGCATCTCTTTGTCAGTACCAACTGCAACTCTATCTCTTGCAAAACCCAAGAGTTCACAGCATGTATGGCCATTATCTAAACATGATTAAGGTACTCCTCTCCTGCATAGAATCATAGAATGAATAGGGTTGGAAAGGACCTTAAGATCACCTAATTCCACCCCTCCTGCCATCGGCAAGAACACCTCACACTAAACCATATCACTCATGACTCTGTAACCCAAGATAACAAAAAAATCACAAAACAGGTAGGTGTTCATCTATATGTCTTGCTATAAGGTATGACAAGTATTGGACTAGAAGCTGTTTAAACTCAAGTCCTTTTCCAACCGAATGCCATTACAAAGAAAGCATGGATTCAGCCACATTTTCTCTGTCTTAATCAGGACTATTTCATGCAAAGCAGACCAGCTTCAGCAGGGAGGACTAGGAGCAACCCTGGAGTCATTCATTAGCTTTTGCTTGCGGTGGGCACAGCAACTTTGAAACAATCACTGAGCCACCTCACTCAGGTTCCTTTTCAGTTGGGTTTCTAAATCTTTGGTATTTCTTACTTCTCAGCTTATAAAATTGCCTTCTCACCATGCTGGAATTCCCTCCAGGAGCTCCTCCGTTTGGCACCCATAGCCCGCTGTAGCTTGGGAAAACCTCAGGGTCCACACTGGGCCCAAGGAGGCTTCAACTACTGTATGAGACTTTTTCCCTGCATACCCTTAGGGGAATAGCTTAAGGGAATAGCACCACATAATGGAAAATATCTCATTTGAAAGTACTTTGACAGTACAGGTGGTATTTCAAGACCACATGCTAGAACAAAGAAATGGCATTTTGACCTCCAGATTGTGAAGTCATAACAATGTAATGAGTAAAATTAAGAGTTTGACTACTTTTTTCTGAATGACTTCTGCTAGTGGATTTTTAGCAACGCATTCGTTTAAATGTTCCTTTGCTGGAGTTTTCAGAATAACCAGCAGTCACAGCCAGATTGGTCTTGCATGAACTGAATGAAGAATTTCCATTTTAAGGTCTTTTCTGCTTACTTTTAGGTTTTGTTGATGTGACTTTGTGTCTCTCTGTGTTTGAGGCTACTTTGGGGACCTCATGCAGTAAGTTACAATGATGGAGCATGACAGTCAGAATAGCACACACTATTAGCTAGAGCTCAACTCTATTACAGTACTATGTTTGGTGACACAGAATCAAGAGACTCAAGGATACAAGGTCAAAGGTAGCAAAACATTACATTAATCTGTTCTGTTTGCAGGCACAAGTACGCCAATCTCCAAGTATAATGTAGTGTTGACTGTTTAATTATAAGAAGCAAAGTGCTAAATGCCTTATGTAATTTAGAAAAAGCCCCTTCTTTTTCTCTAAAAACAAAAAAGAATTAGAAACCCACGTTATTTATCTGGCGTACATTAACAGGAGTTGTTTCCCTTTGTTTTATTAATTTATTATTATTGGCTTTGTGGGTGAGCAGTCAACTTACCCATAAAATACAAAATTTACATGAAGGTGCAACAAAATAAACCAAAAATAAGCACTTATTTTGTAAATTTGACAAAGAGTAATTATTTAAAATAAATGCAGGTTTGTGGTTTCTTGGTGAAGGAATCTACATTTGTAGTTAAATACTAAAGTACCACAAATAGTTTGCTTTAATTTAGGCATACATAACCACAAACTAAAGAAAAAAAAGTTATAGCTTTATTAAAGGGATAATTCTTGCTCTGAAATCTAATTTATTTTGTAAATGTAGAAGTATTATCTGGAGCACAGTGGCTTGCATTTATAGGTGAGTTCAGATAACGTAACAAACTAGTGCTATCTAAAAAATAAAGACCAAGATATATTTTTGGTTACTCCAGGAAATTTCTGAAGTAGCCAGAGTTGAAATGAGTTATGTTGGCAGAGTAGTATAAATATTCCTATACGAGACATAGGTCTGCTACTTCACATGGGTGTTTAAAATGACCCCAAGAGAGTTTGAGGCTGAAAATAACAACAATTTTATGCTTTTTACTCTTATTTAGGCCATTAGCTTCCCATTAGTTTCTTACATATGCAAACAGAGCAAACCTACCAGGTGTACATTAATTTTTCTACTGTAGTAAGATGTACCAATAAGGACTAAAAAATGTTTCCTTTATAGCTGTATGCTTTTGGTATATACACTTCTAATTAAAACTTTCCGATTTTTCTCTTTTTTTTTTTTCATATTTTGCAGTCTTTAACACAAGACTGCTTTTCATTGCAATCAAAAAGAGAACTCCATCCACCTTGTCCTGCCTGTGTCCCCCAGATTTATCACTTGTCCCCACTCCAGCAGCACTGGCAGAACAGGGGGAGTGAAGCTCCCCTCCGGCAGAACAAGCCTGGGGGCAACAGCTGGTCCCCCTCCAGTGAGCAGAATGGGGTCAGAGAGGAAGCATCCACTGCCCCACCAGGAGCAGCTGTCTGGACCCTTGCATCCCTGTGCCATCCTCACCCTGACACATCCTATCCTGTACAGTCCATGTCACATCTCCCAGTAAGCACTGGTCAAAATGAGCTTGACAGTTCTGGGACTCAGTCAGCACCTGCTCTGTGAAAGACCTAGGAGGGGCTAATAGGGTCATCTGTGGTCCCACACCTCTTTCACGTGGGCCAAGCAAGCCATGCTAGGAGGGGATGGGGTTTGCCCACTCCCAAGGATGCTGCTCTCATGTTTTGCAATCACAGGACTGCACTCTGGCCCCACACTGGGGACACCACCATCAAAACTACTGCCCAAGCCAAAATTGTGCCTAACAGCCACCGCCGGACCATAAATGCCTCAGAGTAGTCTTGTTCACAGCAGAAAAAACAATCCAAATGCATACACCTCAAAGTAACCACAGGTTTACTCTTGCTATATTAACAAAATTATTGCTCTAAGATGCAGTTTTTTTTAAAAAAAGCTGTGGTACTGGAAGCCTATCGAGCATTGCTTGTTACAGATTATCATATATAATTAATGTAAGGATTTTTAAGTTGATCGTAATGCAAGTTTTATTTAGAGATAATGCACATAGTATCTTGCTCCCCTTAGCACAGGAAAAGATAATAGCATTAAACATTTTCATAGAGACCTCTAGAACAATACTTAAGCATTTCTGTCAAACCACATATGTTTTGTAATCTAAGGCAGGGGTTTGTTTATATCTCATTAGCAATACTGTCAAAGGTCTTAAAGATCTCCTTAGCATAAAGTTAGGACTTTAAGACAGGCTTCCTATACTCAAGTTAGAAATCCTACTGATGGGATAAAAACATAATTTCTGTAACAGGAAGATTTTCCTAAACCAAAAACAAAACCATACTTTTTTCTCTCTTTATTAAAGTGTGCTTTTTAACGAAAAATTCTCTACCAATTATCCACTTTTAAACCCCATTTAAATTACAATCAGAAGCCCTGAACAAATACTGTTAGGTCCTATAGCTTAACTGGCAGATTAACAGCAAAATAACTATTTGGGGAGTGCTCATTATATTAGAATGTTTAACAGGATCCTGTCAGTTTTGCTAATTTATTGGCTTTTAATAACTGCATAGAACTCCATTGAACCCCAAATTGTATTCGTATTTCGCCGTCACTGCATTTAGCACAAGGCAACACTGGCAAGCACAACCTGAAGAAAGAGAATAAAACCCCTCTGAAATTCTTTCACATGGCCACTGCCTTTAACCTCCCACCACAGTACAAAGTTACTCTGTGTCCTTCACTTCTCTGGTTACTACAGAGCTATTTTCTGAGAA